>NW_024470889.1:737151-1032391 GCF_017639515.1 Carcharodon carcharias
AGGGAGAGCAAGAGAGAGACTGGGTTTGAGGCTGTGAGAGAGAGAGAGAGAGATAGGGAGTTGGAGGGTGAGAGAGAGAGACAGGTAGTTGGAGGGTGTGTGTGGGAAAGAGAGAGACAGGGAGTTGGAGGGTGTGAGAGGGAGAGGGAGAGAGAGACAGGAAGTTGGAGTGTGTGAGAAAGAGAGAGCGAGAGACAGGGAGGTGGAGTGTATGAGAGAGAGTGAGAGAGAGAGACAGGGAATTGGAGTGTGTCAGAAAGAGAGAGGGAGACACAGGGAGTTGGAGGGTGTGAGAGAGAGAGAGTGGGTTTGAGGGCATGAGGGTGAGATGGAGGGTTAGAGGGCATGAGAGAAAGAGAGGGTTTGAGAGAGAGAGGCACAGCGTTGGAGGGTGTGAGGGAAAGAGAGGGGGGTTGAGGGCATGAATGAGAAAGAGAGATTGTTCGCGAGTATGAGAGAGGGTTTAAGGGTGGGTGAGGGTGAGAGAGGGTTTGAGGGTGGGTGAGGGTGAGAGAGAGTTTGAGGGTGGGTGAGGGTGAGAGAGGGATTGTGAGTGTGAGAGAGAGAGATAAATGAAGTCCAAAGGCGGGAGAGAGAGAAAGAGGGCTCGAAGGGTTGAGAGAGAGGGACTGAGAGCCTGACAAGGAGAGAGAGAGAGAGAGAGAGCGAGGGTTTAAGGCCGTAAGAGAGAGCCAGACGGTTTAAGGGTGTGGGTGAAAGAGAGAGGGTTTGAGGGCGTGAGAGAGAGAGGGTTGGAGGGTGTGAGAGGGAGAGTGAGAGAGATATGCGTAGTTGGAGGGTGAGAGAGAGAGAGAGAGACAGGGTGTTGGAGGGTGTGAGAGAGAGAGAAACAGAGTGTTGGAGGATGTGTGTGGGAGAGAGAGAGACAGGGAGTTGGAGGGTGTGAGAGACAGAGAGTTGGAGGGTGTGAGAGGGAGAGTGAGAGAGATACGTGTAGTTGGAGGGTGAGAGAGAGAGAGAGAGAGACAGGGTGTTGGAGGGTGTGAGAGAGAGAGAGACAGGGAGTTGGAGGGTTTGTGAGAGAGAGAGAAACAGAGTGTTGGAGGGTGTGTGTGGGAGAGAGAGAGACAGGGAGTTAGAGGGTGTGAGAGACAGAGAGAGAGACAGGGAGTTGGAAGGTGTGAGAGGGAGAGTGAGAGAGAGAGACAGGTAGTTGGAGGGTGTGAGAGAGAGACAGGGAGTTGGAAGGTGAGAGAGAGAGAGAGTGAGTTGGAGGGTGAGTGAGAGAGAGAGAGGGGGTAGTTTAAGGGCGTGTGAGAGAGAGATAGACAGGGAGTTGGAGGGTGTGTGTGAGAGAGAGACAGGGGATTGGAGGGTGTGAGAGGGAGAGAGAGAGAGAATCAGGGAGTTAGAGGGTGTGAGATAGAGAGAGAGACAGGGAGTTGGAGGGTGTCAGAGAGAGACAGGGAGTTGGAGTGTGTGAGAAAGAGAGAGGGAGAGACAGGGAGGTGGAGGGTGTGAGAGAGAGAGAGGGAGAGACAGTGAGTTGGAGGGTGTGAGTGAGAGAGAGAGAGACAGCGAGTTGGAGGCTATGTGATGGAGAGTGTGAGAGAGATGGGTAGTTGGAGGGTGTGAGATAGAGAGAGAGGGATTTGGAGGGTGTGAGAGACAGGGAGTTGGAGGTTGTGTGAGAGAGAGAGAGACAGGGTGTTGGAGGGTTTACGAGAGAGAGAGAGAGACAGGGAGTTGGAGAGTGTGAGAGACAGAGAGAGACAGGGAGTTGGAGGTTGTGTGAGAGAGAGAGAGACAGGGTGTTCGAGGGTTTACGAGAGAGAGAGAGAGACAGGGATTTGGAGGGTTTGTGATAGAGATAGAAACAGAGTGTTGGAGGGTGTGTGTGGGACAGAGAGACGGGGAGTTGGAGGGTGTAAGAGAGAGAGAGAGACAGGGTTTTGTAGAGTGTGTGAGAGAGAGAGAAACATAGTATTGGAGGGTGTGTGTGGGAGAGAGAGACAGGGAGTTGGAGGGTGGGAGAGAGAGACAGGGATTTGGAGGGTGTGAGAAAGAGAGAGGGAGAGACAGTGAATTGGAGGGTGTGTGAGAGAGAGAGAGACAGGGAGTTGGAGGGTGTGAGGGGGAGTGTGAGAGAGAGTCGAATTGTTGCAGGGTGTGAGAGGGAGAGAGACAGGGAGTTGGAGTGTGTGAGAGAGAGAAACAGAGTGTTGGAGGGTGTGCGTGGGAGAGAGAGACAGGGAGCTGGAGGGTGTGAGAATGAGAGAGAGAGAAACAGGGAGTTGGAGGGTGTGAGAGAGAGAGAGGGGGAGACAGTGAATTGGAGGGTGTGAGAGAGTGAGAGGGACAGTGAGTTGGAGGGTGTGAGAGAGAGAGAGACAGGGAGTTGGAGGATGTGAGAGAGAGAGACAGGACGTTGGAGGGTATGAGAGGGAGAGAGAGATGGAGTTGGAGGGTGTGAGAAGGATGGAGAGAGAGAGAGTGAGACAGGGAGATGGAGGGTGAGAGAGAGAGGGACAGGGAGTTGGAATGTGTGACAGAGAGAGAGAGAAAGATGGAGTTGCAGGGTGTGTGAGAGAGACAGAGAGACAGGGAGTTGGAGGGTGTGAGAGAGAGAGAGAGACAGGGGGTTGGTGGGTGTGAGAGGGAGAGAGAGTGCGAGACAGTGAGTTGGAGGGTATGTGTGAGAGAGAAACAGGGAGTTGGAGGGTATGTGTGAGAGAGAGAGGGAGACGGGTAGTTGGAGGGTGTGAGAGGGAGAGGGAGACAGAGAGTTGGAGGGTGATAGAGAGAGACAGGGAGTTGGAGGGTGTGAGAGGGAGAGTGTGAGAGTTACGTGTAGTTGGAGGGTGAGAGAGAGAGAGGGGGGAGAGACAGTGAATTGGAGGGTGTGTGAGAGAGAGAGACAGGGAGTTGGAGGGTGTGAGGGGGAGTGTGAGAGAGTCGAATAGTTGGAGGGTGTGAGAGAGAGAGAGACAGGGAGTTGGAGGGTTTATGAGAGAGAGAGAGAGAGACAGGGAGTTGGAGGGTTTGTGATAGAGATAGAAACAGAGTGTTGGAGGGTGTGTGTGGGACAGAGAGACAGTGAGTTGGAGGGTGTGTGTGAGAGAGAGAGAGAGAGACAGGGAGTTGGAATGTGTGAAAGAGAAAAACAGAGTGTTGGAGGGTGTGTGTGGGAGAGAGAGACAGGGAGTTGGAGGTTGTGAGAGTGAGAGAGAGAGAAACAGGGAGTTGGAGGGTGTGAAAGAGAGAGAGGGGGAGACAGTGAATTGGAGGGTGTGAGAGAGGGAGAGAGAGAGAGAGAGAGAGAGACAGGGAGTTGGAGGGTGTGAGAGGGAGAGTGAGAGAGAGGCGGGTCGTTGGAGGGTGTGAGAGAGAGACAGGGAGTTGGAGGGCGTGAGAGAGAGAGAGAGAGACAGGGTGTTGGAGCGTGTGAGAGAGAGGGAGAGAGACAGTGAGTTGGAGGGTGTGAGAGAGAGAGAGACAAAGAGTTGGAGGGTGTGAGAGAGAGAGAGAGAGAGAGAGGAGGTTGGAGGGTGTGAGAGGGAGAGAGCGAGCGAGACAGTGAGTTGGAGGGTATGTGTGAGAGAGAGACAGGGAGTTGGAGGGTATGTGTGAGAGAGAGAGGGAGACGGGTAGTTGGAGGGTGTGAGAGGGAGACAGAAAGTTGGAGGGTATGCGTGAGAGAGAGAGAAACGGGTAATTGGAGGATGTGAGAGAGAGAGGCAGGGAGTTGGAGGGTGTGTGAGAGAGAGAGAGAAAGGGGGTTCGAGAGTGTGTGAGAGAGAGAGAGTGAGACGTGTAGTTGGAGGGAGTGAGAGAGAGAGAGAGAGACGGAGTTGGAGGGTGTGTGTGAGAGAGAGAGAGACAGGGATTGGAGGGTGTGAGAGAGCGAGAGAGGGATTTGGAGGGTGTGTGTGAGAGAGAGAGAGACAGTGAGTTGGAGGGTGGGTGAGAGAGAGGGATAGGGAGGTGGAGGGTGTGAGAGGAAGAAAGAGAGAGAGACAGGCAGTTGGAGGGTGTGAGAGGAAGAGAGAGAGCGAGACAGTGAGTTGGAGGGTATGTGTGAGAGAGAGACAGGGAGCTGGAGGGTAGGTGTGTGAGAGAGAGGGAGATGGGTAGTTGGAGGGTGTGAGAGGGAGAGGCAGCGAGTTGGAGGGTATGTGAGAGAGAGAGAGACAGATGGTTGGAGGGTGTGAGAGAGAGAGAGACAGGGAGTTGGAGTGTGTGAGAGGGAGAGATAGAGAGAGACAGGGAGTTGGAGGGTGAGAGAGAGTGAGAGAGACAGGGAGTTGGAGGGTGTGAGAGAGAGAGAGGGAGAGAAAGGGAGTTGGTGGGTGAGAGAGAGAGAGACGGGGTTGGAGGGTTTGATAGACAGAGAGAGACAGGGAGTTGGAGGTTGTGTGAGAGAGGGAGAGAGACAGGGAGTTGGTGGGTTTGTGATAGAGAGAGAAACAGAGTGTTGGAGGGTGTGTGTGGGACAGAGAGACAGGGAGTTGGAATGTGTGAGAGAGAGAGGGATAGAAAGGGAGTTGGAGGGTGAGAGAGAGAGAGAGAGAAAGGGGGTTTGAGGGTGTGTGATAGAGTGAGAGAGTGAGACATGTAGTTGGAGGGAGTGAGAAAGAGAGAGAGAGACAAGGAGTTGGAGGGTGTGTGAGAGAGAGAGAGACAGGGGGTTGGAGGGTTTGAGAGAGTGAGAGAGGGAGTTGGAGGGTGTGTGCGAGAGAGAGAGACAGTGAGTTGGAGGGTGTGTGAGAGAGAGAGATAGGGAGTTGGAGGGTGTGAGAGGAAGAAAGAGAGAGAGACAGGGAGTTGGAAGGTGTGAGAGAGAGAGAGAAAGATGGAGTTGCCGGGTGTGTGAGAGAGACAGAGAGTTGGAGGGTGTGAGAGAGAGAGAGAGACAGGGGGTTGGAGGGTGTGAGAGGGAGAGAGCGAGCGAGGCAGGGAGTTGGAGGGTAAGAATGAGAGAGAGACAGGGAGTTGGAGGGTATGTGTGAGAGAGAGAGGGAGACGGGTAGTTGGAGGGTGTGAGAGCGAGACGGAGAGAGAGACAGAGTTGGAGGGTATGTGTGAGAGAGAGAGAGACGGGTAGTTGGAGGGTGTGAGAGAGAGGCAGTGAGTTGGAGGGTGTGTGAGTGAGAGAGAGAGAGGGTTGGAGGGTGAGAGAGAGAGAGAGAGAGACAGGGAGTTGGAGGGTGTGAGAGATAGAGAGAGACAGGGAGTTGGAGGGTGAGTGAGAGAGAGAGAGACGGGGGTTGGAGGGTTTGAGAGAGTGAGAGAGGGAGTTGGAGGGTGTGTGCGAGAGAGAGAGACAGTGAGTTGGAGGGTGTGTGAGAGAGAGAGATAGGGAGTTGGTGGGTGTGAGAGGAAAAAACGAGAGAGACAGGGAGTTGGAAGGTGTGAGAGAGAGAGAAAGATGGAGTTGCAGGGTGTGTGAGAGAGAGAGAGAGTTGGAGGGTGTGAGAGAGAGAGAGCAAGTGAGACAGGGAGTTGGAGGGTATGTGTGAGAGAGAGAGGGAGACGGGTAGTTGGAGGGTGTGAGAGGGAGACGGAGAGAGAGACAGAGAGTTGGAGGGTGTGTGAGAGAGAGAGAGAAAGGGGGTTCGAGAGTGTGTGAGAGAGAGAGAGAGAGAGACGTGTAGTTGGAGGGAGTGAGAAAGAGAGAGAGACAGGGAGTTGGAGGGTGTGTGTGAGAGAGAGAGGGATTTGGAGGGTGTGTGAGAGAGAGAGAGACAGTGAGTTGGAGGGTGGGTGAGAGAGAGAGATAGGGAGTTGGAGGGTGTGAGAGGAAGAAAGAGAGAGAGACAGGGAGTTGGAGGGTGTGAGAGGGAGAGAAAGAGCGAGACAGTGAGTTGGAGGGTATGTGTGAGAGAGAGACAGGGAGTTGGAGGGTATGTGTGTGATAGAGAGGGACAGGGAGTTGGAGGGTGTGAGAGAGAGAGACAGATGGTTGGAGGGTGTGAGAGAGAGAGAGAGACAAGGAGTTGGAGGGTGTGAGAGGGAAAGATAGAGAGAGACAGGGAGTTGGAGGGTGAGAGAGAGAGAGACAGGGAGTTGGAGGGTGTGAGAGAGAGAGAGAGGCAGAGAAAGGGAGTTGGTGGGTGAGAGAGAGAGAGAGGGAGTTGGAGGGTTTGAGAGACAGAGAGAGACAGGGAGTTGGTGGGTTTGTGATAGAGAGAGAAACAGAGTGTTGGAGGGTGTGTGTGGGACAGAGAGACTGGGAGTTGGAGGGTGAGAGAGAGAGAGAGAGAGACAGGGAGTTGGAGATTGTGTGAGAGAGAGACAGGGAGTTGGAGAGTGTGTGAGAGAGAGAGAAACAGAGTGTTGGAGGGTGTGTGTGGGAGAGAGAGACAGGGAGTTGGAGGGTGGGAGAGAGCGAGACAGGGAGTTGGAGGGTGTGAGAGTGAGAGAGAGAGAAACAGGGAGCTGGAGGGTGTGAGAGAGAGAGGGAGAGACAATGAATTGCAGAGTGTGAGAGAGAGAGAGACAGGGAGTTGGAGTGTGTGAGAGAGAGAGAGACAGGGAGTTGGAGGGTGAGAGAGAGAGAGACAGGGAGTTGGAGGGTGTGTGAGAGAGAGAGAAACAGAGTGTTGGAGGGTGTGTGTGGCAGAGAGAGACAGGGAGTTGGAGGGTGTGAGAGAGAGAGAGACAGGGAGTTGGAGGGTGAGAGAGAGGCAGGTAGTTGGAGGGTGGGAGAGAGAGAGAGAGACAGGGAGTTGGAGGGTTTGTGAGAGCGAGAGAAACAGAGTGTTGGAGGGTGTGTGTGGGACAGAGAGAGACAGGGAGTTGGAGTGTGGGAGAGAGAGAGACAGGGAGTTGGAGGGTTTTGAGAGTGAGAGAGAGAGAAACGGAGCTGGAGGGTGTGAGAGAGAGAGAGAAGGAGAGACAATGAATTGGAGGGTGTGAGAGAGAGAGAGACACAGGGTTGGAGGGTGAGAGAGAGAAAGACAGGGAGTTGGAGGGTTTACGAGAGAGAGAGAGAGAGACAGGGGGTTGGAGCGTGCGAGAGAGAGGGAAAGGGAGTTGGTGGGTGAGAGAGAGAGAGAGGGAGAGAGAGACAGGGAGTTGGATGGTGTGAGATAGAAAGACGTAGTTGGAGGGTGATAGAGAGAGAGACAGGGAGTTGGAGGGTGTGAGAGGGAGAGAGAGAGAGACAGGGAGTTGGTGGGTGTGAGAGGGAGTGAGACGGGTAATTGGAGGGTGTGTGAGAGAGAGAGAGAGACAGTGAGTAGGAGGGTGTGAGAGGAAGAAAGAGAGAGAGACAGGGAGTTGGAGGTTGTAAGAGACAGAGAGAGACAGGGAGTTGGAGGGAGAGAAAGGGAGAGCAAGAGAGAGACTGGGTTAGAGGGTGTGAGTGAGAGAGAGAGAGATAGGGAGTTGGAGGGTGAGAGAGAGAGACAGGGAGTTGGAGGGTGAGAGAGAGAGACAGGTAGTTGGAGGGTGAGAGAGACAGAGAGAGACAGGGAGTTGGAAGGTTTGTGAGAGAGAGAGAAACAGAGTGTTGGAGAGCGTGTGTGGGAAAGAGAGAGACAGGGAGTTGGAGGGTGTGAGAAAGAGAGCGAGAGACAGGGAGGTGGAGGGTATGAGAGAGAGTGAGAGAGAGAGACAGGGAATTGGAGTGTGTCAGAAAGAGAGAGGGAGACACAGGGAGTTGGAGGGTGTGAGAGAGAGAGTGGGTTTGAGGGCATGAGAGTGAGATGGAGTGTTAGAGGGCATGAGAGAAAGAGAGGGTTTGAGAGAGAGAGGCACAGCGTTGGAGGGTGTGAGGGAAAGAGAGGGGGGTTGAGGGCATGAATGAGAAAGAGAGATGGTTTGCGGGTATGAGAGAGGGTTTGAGGGTGGGTGAGGGTGAGAGAGGGTTTGAGGGTGGGTGAGGGTGAGAGAGGGTTTGAGGGTGGGTGAGGGTGAGAGAGGGTTTGAGGGTGGCTGAGGGTGAGAGAGGGTTTGAGGGTGAGTGAGGGTGACAGAGGGTTTGTGAGTGTGAGAGAGAGAGATAAATGAAGTCCAAAGGCGGGAGAGAGAGAAAGAGAGCTCAAAGGGTTGAGGGAGAGGGACTGAGAGCATGAGAGAGAGAGAGAGAGAGAGAGAGCGAGGGTTTAAGGCCGTAAGAGAGAGCCAGACGGTTTAAGGGTGTGGGCGAAAGAGAGAGGGTTTGAGGGCGTGAGAGAGAGAGAGAGGGTTGGAGGGTGTGAGAGAGAGAGAGTGCTGGAAGGCGTGCGAGAGGGTTTGACGGCATGAGAGAGAGGGGGTTTGAGGGTGAGAGAGCGAGAGCATTTCAGGACCTGAGCGAGAGTGACAGAGAGGGTTTGAGGGCATCAGAGAAGGCTTAAGGGCATGAGAGAGAGACAGACAGTTTGAATACATGAGAGAGGGACAGAGATGGGTGGAAGGCATGAGAGAGAGAGAGAGAGGGTTCAAAGGCATGAGAGAGGGATTGAGGGCATGAGAGAGTTTGAGGCAGGAGATAGGGAGATGGTTTGAAGGCGTGAGAGAAAGAGAGATGGTTTGAGGGCATGTGAGAGAGAGAGATAGAGGGTTTGAGGACCTGAGAGAGAGAGAGAGAGAAAGGGGAAGAGACAGTCAGAGTTTGAGGGCATCAGAAAGGGTTTGAGGGTGTGAGAAAGAGAGGGAGGGTTCAAGGGCATGAGAGAAAGAGGGAGTGTTCAAGGGCCTGGGAGAGATAGAGGGTTTGAGGTCCTGAGAGAGAGAGGTTTTGAGGGCTGGAGAGGGGCACAGGATTTGAGGGCATGAGAGAGAGAGAGAAGGTTTGAGGTCATGAGAGAGGGTTTAAAGGCTTGAGAAAGAGAGAGAGGGTTTGACGCAATGAGAGAGAGGGAGACAGATTTAGAGCCTGAGAGAAAGAGAGAGTTTGAGGATGTGAGAGAGAGAGCTTTCATGGGCGTGAGAAAGAGAGACAGAGGAGGTTTGACGCCCTGAGAGACAGATTTAGAGGGCGAGAGGGAGATACAGTGGATTTGAAGACTTGAGATAGAGAGTTGCAGGGTATGAGACAGAGATGGAGAGGGTTGGAGGACCTGAGAGAGAGAGATGGTTTGAGGGTGTGAGAATGTGAGAAAGGATTTGAGGGCATATGGGAGAGGGCATCAGGGCGTGAAGGAGAGAGAGGGGGTTTGGGCATGAGAGAGAGATGGTTTGAGGGTGTGAGAGAGAGAAAGAGGGTTTGAGGGCATGTGAGGGAGAGAGGGTTTGTGGGCATGGCAGAGAGAGAGAGAGTTTCAGGGTGTGAGAGAGAGGGAGTGGGTTGGAGGGTGTGAGAGTGAGGGTTTGAGGGCATCAGAGAGAGAGAAAGAGAGAGGATTTTAGGGAGTCAGAGAGAGAGGGTTTTATGGCGAGAGAGAGAGGTGGAGAATTTGAGGGCTTGAGAGAGAGGGAGAGAGGGTTTGAGGGCTGGAGAGAGAGAGGCACAAGATTGGAGGGCGTGATTGGCAGGGAGAGGTTTTGAGGGTGTGATAGAGAGGGTTTGAGGACGTGAGAGAGAGGGAGGGAGGGTGTGAGGGTGAGAGGGAGGTAGTGTTTGAGGTAGTAAGACAGAGGGTTAGAGGGTGTGTGAGAGAGAGAGAGGGTTTGAGGGCATGAGAGAGAGAGGGTTTGAAGGGAATTAGAGAGAGAGAGGATTTGAGGGTGTGAGAGTGAGAGGGAATGAGTGTGTGAGAGATTTTGAAGACGTGAGAGAGAGATTTTAAGGGCGTGAGAGGGGGAGAGAGGATTTGAAGGCTTGAGAGGGAGTGTGTTTGAGGGGGTGAGAGAGAGAGTCACAGGATTGGAGAAACATATGAGAAAGAGGGAGAATTTGAGGGCATGAAAGAGGAAGATAGAGATTTGAGGGCTTGTGGGAGAGAGGGTTTGAGGTCTTGAGAGATAGAGTCACAGGGTTGGAGGGCAGGAGTGAGAGAGAGGCTTTGAGGGCATGAGAGTGAGAGTAAAGGCTTGATGGCGTGAGAGAAAGAGAGAGAGAGAAAGTGTTTGAGGGAATGAGAGAGAGAGAAGTTTGAGGGCGAGAGAGAGAGAGATAGAGGTATTGAAAGTTATGGAAAGATGAACTGTAGTTGCAGCAAGTATTCACAGTGTGCTGCTGACGTCAGTTGTTGCTAAAATTAAATATCCAGCATCATACCCTAGCTATTATACTTACATTTTATACATCTGTTTGTACCAGGGCTCACAGTCCATCCAGAGCGTGCACAAATATTAGCTCTGAAAGCAAAATTTTTCTGTGTTAATTATGAAATTCTCCGTCAAACCACTATTCATTTTATTTGTTATACTTAGAAAAGTTGTTTGTTTCTTTTCCTTTGGCTGTGTTATCTATTGGATCATTCACATAGCCATTATCAGTTATACATCAAGGTACTCCCTGATGAGTTAGCAAGTTTGTCCAGTGAGCAGCAATCCCTCCCAGGCCCCAGGTGCAATTTCTGTGCTGTATGGGTTGGCTGATCTTCGTTGGGCTGGTAGTTGGAATAATGGAATTGGCCTCTGAGTCCTCAGAATAGGAGAATATCAGCCAACTTGCCATTCTGCTTGATATCTAGCTATTCCCTCCAGAATGTGAGAACAAGGTTGGGCTCTGCTGTGATGCCTCAAAGATCAACTAGGTGCTGCTTTCCATTGCCAATGTCCACATGTCATCGGGTGACTGAAAAGTTGAACCGTAAGAATAATTCAAAAATACTAAGTGTATAATCCTCAAAGCAGCTTGAGACGCCCTGGGCCTGTTTCGCCCCCAGCGCTCTAGTGTTCAACATGCTGATTTACTCAGGCTGATGAACAAGTACTTGCTTCTCCTTTTGTAGGTATTCATAGGAACATAGGAACAGATGAAGGCCATTCAACCTGCTCCGCCATTCAATAAGTTCATGGCTAATCCAACACTTACCCACACTGTAACCACAACCCTTTACCTTATTGTTAATCAGAAAACTATCAATCTGTGCCTTAAACATACTCATTGAGTGAGCGTCCATGGCCCTCTGGGGTAGAGAATTCCAAAGACTCACAACCCTCTGAGTGAAGACATTTCTCCTCATCTTGGTCCAAAGTGGCTTCCCCCTTATTCTGAAATTGTGTCCCCTGGTTCTAGACTTCCCAACCAGGGGAAACATCTTACCTGCATCTACCCAGTCTATTCCTTTCAGTCTTTTGTAGGTTTCAATGAGATCACCCCTCATTCTTCAAAGCACGAGAAACCCAGTTTCCCCAACCTTTCTTCGTAGGACAGCCTCACCATCCCCGGAACAAGTCCTTAGTGAACCTTAGTTGCATTTCCTCTGTGGCAATAATATCCTTTCTGAGGGAAGGGGACTAAACCTGCACACAGGACTCCAGGTGCGGTCTAACCAAGCTTCTATACAACTGAAGCAATGTTGTGTGGTAATGGTATGGTAAGATTTCTCATTTCTGCTCTGTAGAGAGCATGATGCAGAGAATACCTCATATGACCAGTCATGGATGTGAATATGCATTTACACCCTGTGGTAAAGTCTGTTATAATGATGCTCTGTATCTACCATACAATCAAAAAAAATGTTTTACAATCCCCCTTGATTGTGGCCAATTGTAGTTTTTAAAACAGGCTGGTAATCTATGATTATAACATTTTATTGACAACTACAAGCTAGTACACTGAGACAGACAACATCTATTCATATAGCATCTTTAACGTGGAACTTGTTTGAAGGTGGTTCATGGAGACAGGAGGAAAATGGATACCTTGCCAAAGAAGGGACGATTAGATGGGGTGGTTAGAAGCTGAATCAAAGATAAGATATAAGGAGATAGAAAGATGGAGAGACTTAGAGTGCAAATTCCACAGTCTAGACTGTTGGTGACTGAATGGATAATGGGACAAAAAAGGAACCAAACATGGGGCCAAAACAGTAGATTTCATGAGGAGATAGGTTATAAAAATGGGGAAAGTTGAGGCAATGAAGGGATTTGAAGACTTGGATAAGAATTTGACAGCATTGGGAGATCAGCAAGATCAGGAACAATGGGTGAGTGGAACTTGCTGCTGGATAGAATGCACACAGCAGGATTTTACAAGCTGAAGTTTATACAGGGTAGAGGATGAAAAGCTAACCAGGAGAGCATTGTAATGGTCAGGTTACAGGTGACAAAGGGTTTTGAAGGAAGCTTTTTGAGGCAGATGGACTGATATAGGGAGAGTCAGACGATGTTACAGATATAGAAATATGTGGAATAAAAGCTTAGCTCTGGATGGTTTGGTTCAATGAGGCCAAGATTAATGGAAAGTGGGTGAGGAAATAAATTTCAGTTGGTCCAAAAGTTAACCCGTTTTTGGTAGATGAATCGGTGTGGCACAGGAGGAGGCCATTTGGCTCATCACGTCTGCACCGGCTCTCCAAATGAGCCAGTGTCATTGCTCTGCCTTTTCCCCATACACCTGCACATTGAATCTTTGAATACAAACATTGCATTTGCTTCTTTTGCAAATCGCTTTCAATCGATGCCTTCTGGTTCTGGATCCTTTTATGAGTGGGAAATGGTTCACCTTCTCCACTCTGTCCAGCCCCCTCATGATTTTGAACATCTCGATCAAATCTCCTCTTAGCCTTCTCCCCTCCAAGGGAAACGGGGCCAGTGTTTCGGATCTATCTTTAGAGCTGACGTTTCTCCTTCCTCATCCTTGTAAACCTCTTCTACACTCTCTCCAATGTGTTCACATCTTTCCTAGAATGTGGCACCCAGAACTCTGCCCAAGCTCCAGCTGTGGTCTAACCAGTGTCTTCTATCAATTCAGCAGAAGCTCCCAGCTCTTGCCCTCTATACCCCTGTGAATAAGGCCCAGGATCCTATTTGCTTTATTCACTGCTCTCTCCAGCTGTGCCAGCAGCTTCAATGGTCTGTGCACATGGACACCCAGGTTTCTCACTCCTGCACCCTCTTCAATCCCCCCGTTATTGGGTCTGGCTGGCTGGCTGGCTGGATGGATGTCTTTCCAAGTCCAGGACAGCTCGGCCTGTTCGGAAGCCCCAGTTGCTCCAGGAACTGTTCAATTCCTCATTTCAATGGCGATGAGAAACCAGCCCAACAGCATTTTGCTAAAGGGGCTTCACCCACTGACCCAGACGCTTCCACTTTGCTGACACTTGCCTTCCTCAGACGCAATGTCAATAGTTGCGGCCCCGAGGTGGAACGGCCGCTGGGGCCACACGAGGTTGTCCGGACGGGACTTTTCCAGCACGTTTGGCGCTCCCGCCATTACCTGAGACTCCGCAATCAAGCGCGCGCCCCGCCCACTGCTCACCAGCTGCGGCGGAAGCGCGCGCCCCGCCCCGCCCGCCCGCCGGCTCAGCCAATCACTGCAGCCGGACACGTGGCACTCAGCCGCCATTGTCCAATCAGCAGCGAGCAGCTCATCTCCTATTGGTCCTGATCTCCCGACGCATTAAAAAGCTGATCCGAGGCTTCCAATCCCTCAATTGCCTCAACTTTGGCCAATTCCCAGGCCAGGGAGACAAAGTCTCCAAGTCCTCCTGGGCTTGTGGAGCAGGGACTTTTCACAAAGAGACGTGACTTTCTGGGAAGGGCAAAGGGCCATTTCAGGAATGGCTCTTTTTTCACCCTCCCACTTCTCAGGATGCAGTTTGCTTTCAGCCATTGAAAACACAACCGTTCATGGTGCATCTCCAACCCTCATCCTCCTCAAGCAGCCCAAACTAAAGCTGCTCCCTGGGTACAAATATCCTGAAGCTCCTCACGGAACAAGAACATCACCAATGACGGGAAAGGGAAACACTCAAACATGATAGAAACGGAGCCTCTCCCAGATCCCCTGCTCAACCCTCTCAGGAGACAAATGTATTGGACATCCAAACAGAAAATGCTGCAAAAACTCAGCTGCTCTCTCTCTCTCTCTCTCTCTGTGGAGAGAGAAACAGAGTTAACGCTTCCAGTCTGTCTGACTTCTCCAGAGCTGCAGTTGCAATACTTTGTTGTCTTTGACTCTATTACTGATTCTGGTCATTATTCCTTTTCTTACACTTACTCCTGGATTCCCAGGATTCCCAAATGTGCTCTGAACTCGGAGGAATTTCTGTAGCAAAAACAAAAAGAGCTGGAAAAGCCCAGCAGGTCCGACAACATCTGCGGAGGGGAAACACTGTTAACGTTTCCAGTCCGTATGACTCTTCATCAGAATTTCTGTAGACCTGTGCTCCATTTTTCTGATGATCTAACCCAACATTTAATTCGTTTTTCAGCATTGTATCAACCTTAAAAGTGAACAAAAACTACTGATGATTTCAAACTACTTTCTACATGAGCAACTGTTAATTCCACCCATTATACATCCATGTAACAATGTTTCCCCTCTGTTTCCCAAAGTATATCGGTCAGTCATTACTAACGCCTTGTTTGCCAACAGACCTGCCTGGTTCATGTATTGTATTCCCAAGGCTGCGAAAGGATTCACTAGGTTCTGAATTCCCATAAGCAGGTGCGTCTTTCTGAAGTCACGTCAACCTTAAAGGGACCCTGCTCACAAACTGCTTAAAGCAGTAAAGGTGATGGAATGGTTGCCTATTAAAAACACGCTTAATCTCAGAGGGTTAAATTATGAATCTGTGGCAAAATCGCAAGTTTAGTTGTGGTTAGTTCCCTTCAAATGTGAGTTAGATTTTATATTCAACATTTAAATATAATGTATTCTACTTCTATTGGTTCTTCATTTTGTCCCTTTTTGAAAGCTGTTCCCTCTATCCTGACATTGTTCCCCTCACTATGTTACACACCAAGGCAATGAGCCAGCCAAAAGAATGGACAACAATTTACTGATTTATCAATCTAGTTTAACACTGCAGTGCAGGAATGAGAGAGTGCTGCATGGTCATCGATTCCTGTTGGGAAGATATAATAATTCTCATAATGTTATTGAACTTTGTGGTAAAGTAAAGATATCTGTGTCTGTGTGTGTGAGAGAGAGAGGCTTAATTGATAAACATGGGGGAGGTTTAGAATATAAGGTGTGAAAGGACATTTGCATTTTTAAATAAACCCTACTAGATTGTTTTCAAAGGAGGAGTGAAATGTGTCACCGGGCCAGGTGAAGTTTAGAAACATTGTGTTTATTTTTTCCAAAAGGTTACTGGTAACACTTTGTGCCATGAGAGATTTTTATTATCAGAAAGGTAAAGTCCAAAGACACAGTGAAACAGTGGGAATTTGCATTCAAAGGGGAAAATATGTATAAAAGGAATGAAGGCTGTGTGTCAGGGTAAGTATTTTTAAGACCTAACAAGTGTAAGGAGCCTCCAGAATCCATGCCTCAAGCTGCTGTTTTCAAAGAACTGAAGTTAAGAAATCTCAGTGTGAATTGGACTGGTTCAGGGGATTGTGTGTCACCTTGCCTGGCTCTTTGGAAACCTATGCATCTTCCTGTTGCCTTAATGGAAGTGTAACTGGGAGTCAGATTAAGTAGGGGATTTAGAAGTTACTATCGTAGTAATTTGTGGACATAGATATGTGCTTAAAAATCATTTTTCTTTTTCATAAGTTTTCAGTTTAGTTTTGTAAAAAGACTTGGTGGTCTTATCACTGCTGAATTCAAGACACACATCCCGAAATTTATAAAAACTATCAAACAAGTTGTGGCTTTTGTGTCAAGTTTCCCTTTGAATCACAGAATCTTAACGGCACAGAAGGAGGCCATTCGGCCCATCATGTCTGCACCGGCTCTCCAAATGAGCATGATGACTTAGTGCCATTGCACTGCCTTTTCCCTGTACCCTTGAACATTGTTTCTATTCACATAATCATCTAATGTCATCAAATGCCTCAATTGAACCTGCTTGCACCACGCTTCAGGCAGAGCATTCCAGACCCCAACCACTCACCGTGTGAGAAAGGTTTTTCTCACATCACACTTGCTTCTTTTGCAAATCACTTTAAATCTGTGCCCTCTCATTCTTGATCCTTTTACGAGCAGGAACAGCTACTCCCTATCTACTCTGTCCAGCCCCCTCATCATTCTGAACATCTCTATCAAATCTCCTCTCAACCTTCTCTTCGCCAGGGAGAACAGTGCCAACATCTTCAATCTATCCTCATAGTTGAAGTTTCTCATGCTTGGAAGGACTCTTCTAAACCTCTTCTGCACTCTCTCCAACATGTTCACATCCTTCCTATAATGTGGCACACAGAATTATACACAATGCTCCAATTGATGTCCAATGAGTGTCTTATATAAATTCAGCATAACCTGCTTGCTCTTGTACTCTTTGCCCCTATTAATGAAGCCCGGGATACTATATGCTTTATTAACTGCTCTCTCCACCTGTCCTGCCACCTTCATTAATCTATGCACATAGATACCCAAGTCTTTCTGCTCCTACAGCTCCTTCAAAATTTCACCCCTTATTTTATATTGTCTGTCCATGTTCTTCCTACCAAAGTGCATCACCTCACACTTCTAATTTGAACAACTCAGCATTTACCATCAGCTTTGCCAGAAAAATTCCACACCCTTCAATTAGATGTCGGATGAAGCTCCACTTATCTTCAAGTCATTTGGATGGATATGGAAGGTCTCATGGCACTATTTGAAGGAGAGTAGCAAGCTCTGAGGGGCTGCTTATCTCAGTTGGCTGGATGACAAGCAGGTGGGTCAGATTAACACCAACAGCGTGGTTTCGATTCCCGTATGGGCTGAGGCAAACCTGGGACCTGCACCCTCACCCTAGCCCTGAGGAAGGCAATGGCAAACCACCACTGACAAAAACTGCAAAGAAAACAGCTCAGGATGAAGCTTCAGCAATGAACCAAGGAGCTGCCTTCAGCCAAAGCACACACCAGGCATGAAGGAAGCTCCAGCAGTTTCTGCACCAATACCTGCTCCTCAATCAGCATGAATACAAACAAATTAATACAGAACTCAACATATTACTGTTCATGCGATTGTGTGGATGACATGGCTGCTGTATTGCTGCTTAAAAGCAACAGTGCAACTGTATGTAAGTGTAGGGAGAGTCCCTTCCTGAATCTGACTTAGGTTCACAGCTGTGAGTGGAGAGAGAGAGAAGGGAGGGAGAGAGAGAGGGCATTTGTCTGAGACAGAGTGGGTGGGGGCCTGTGTGAGAGAGAGGGAAAGAGAGAGTGTAAGGGCATGAGAGGGAGAGAGAGAGAGGTGAGGGCTTGTGTTTGTTACAGAGAGAGAGAGAGAGAAAGGGTGAGGGTGTATGTGAGAGAGTGAGAAAGGATTTGAGGACAGGAGAGAGAAGAGGGTTCAAGGGCTTGAGGGAGACAGAGAGAGGATTTGAGGGTGAGAGAGAGTGAGAGGGATTTTGAGGGTGTGAATGAGAGGGAGGATTTGAGGGCATTTGAGGGAGAGAGAGGGTTTAAGGGCATTAAAGAGAAAGAGAGTGTCTGAGAATGGGAGAGAGATGTTTTGAGAGCATTTGTGTGAGAGAGGTGTTGAGGGTGTGTGTGGAAGAGAGAGAGGGTGGGTGAGGGTGTGAGAGGTTTGAGGACGTGAGAGAGAGAGGGGGTGAGGGCTTAAGAGGGTTTGAGGGCATGAGAGAGAGAGAGGTTTGAGGGTGTAAGAGAGGGAGGTTTTGAGGGCAAGAGAGCAGAAATGGGTTTGAAACCTTGAGGGAGAGAAAGGTTTTGAGGGTGTATGAGAGAGAGACAGGGTTTGAGGGCATGAGAGAGAGAGAAGGTTTGAGGATGAGAGAGAGAGAACGTTTGAGGGCATGAGAGAGACAGGGTTTGAGGCCATGAGAGAAAGAGAGAGGGTTTGAGGGTGTGAAAGAGAGACGTGGTGTTGGAGGGCATGAGAGAGAGTGTTTGAGGGTGTGTGTCACAGAAATCGGAGTGAACATTCAGACCCAGGAGGTTTGTTTCAGAAGCCTTTTATTAAAATCGTGATATCACGGAGAGCCCAGCAGCTTACAATGGAGCTAGCTGACACTCTGCCTAACACTTCTTTACACACATAGATATAGCAAAAGGTTCATGACAGAAACTTGGGCAATTACAATAGTTTCAAATGGCTTCAAAGGATAGTGACCAGTGTTAATGATTTAGCGATTAGACAGGACAATGTCGATGGTTTAGCAAGTAGACAGGACAATGTCGATGGTTCAGCAAATAGATGGTGTTAATGGTTACATACCCTGGGCAATGCACACACAATAGTTTTCTCCCTTAGATTTTGCCACTGTATCTGACATCCAGAGCTCCTTAGTTTGGGAAGGTAGCACTGGCCCTTTGATTTGCTAATTTATGTGCTGGCTGTGTGACTGTTTGGGAACTTCCTACAGTCATTTCATTAGACATGGATTTTAAGTTTATTTCTCTCATAAGTATAGATGTATTTTATTCTTCTACAATCCCTCCTTGTTAATCTTTTAGATTAATACCAATGAGGAATAGTATATTCATCATCAAAAGCGGGCTCATAACCATAAGGAAAAGGCCGATCCCTGGCAGGGTAAACATTTTCTCCCCATCAGTGGGTTTCACTGGGGCCAGTGCTTATAAATTGAGGGACAAAGGGAGCTCCTCCTAATTCAGTGGTGACTCCAGTCATAGCTCCATTAATACACTGGAAACAGCAAATCCTCATAACATGTTGTCCCAGGTTAGTAATGTTCTCAGAAACATCAGGTACATAAGTGCAGTACTCTGAACCTATCATGGCACAAGTGCCACCTTTTTCAGCTAGGAGGAAATCAAGGGCCATTCTATTTTGCAGAGCTGTCAGGCATAGGGCTCACATTTCAGTAGTGGGAGCTGTAATCTGTTTCTGTGTCTCAATCAGAGCATCAGCCGTTGAATTAGCAACTTTTTCAAATGCAGCTGCCAGGTTGATAACCTCTCGGGAATTACGAGCAGTTCCATAAGAGGGGATCTGAGGGCATGAGAGAGGGAGAGAGAAGGTTTGTGCGTGTGAGAGAGAGAGAGAGGGAGAAAGAGAGGGTTTGAGGGCGTGTGAGAGAGAGGGAGGGTTTGAGGGTGAGAGAGAGAGAGAGGTAGGATTTGAGGGATTGAGAAAGAGATAGAGAGGGTTTGAGGGCCTGACAGAGGGAGGGAGATGGTTTGTGGGTGAGAGAGAGAGAAATGACAGAGAGAAGATCGAGAGAGGCAGAGAAGAGAGCAAGAGAAGGGAGGGAGAGAGAGAGAGGGCATGTGTCTGAGAGAGAGAGAGAGAGAGAGAGGGTGAGAGAGAGTGTAAGGGCATGAGAGGGAGAGAGAGAGGTGAGGGCTTGTGTGTGCTACAGAGAGAGAGCGGGTGACGGCGTATGTGAGAGTGTGAGAGAGGTTTTGAGGACAGGAGAGAGTGAGGATTCAAGTGCTTGAGAGATACAGAGAGAGAATTTGAAGGCAAGAGAGAGTTTGAGGGCATGAGAGAGAGGAAGGTTTGAGGGCGTGAGAGGGAGTTAGAGGATTTGATGGAGTGAGGGAGGGTTTGATGGCTTGAGAGAGGGAGGGTGAGAGAGAGGTAGGGTTTGAGGGTGTGAGAAAGAGAAACAGAGGGTTTGAGGGCTTGAGAGAGGGAGGGAGAGTATTTGTGGGTTTGAAAGAGTGTTTGAGAGTGTGAGAGAGGGAGGGAGATTGAAGGCATGAGAGAGAGAGAGGGTTTGATTTTGTGACAAAGAGAGACAGAGGGTTGGAGGGTGTGAGAGAGAGAGAGAGAAAGTGTTTGAGGGCGAGAGAGATAGAGGTTTTGAAAGGTTTGAGAGAGAGGGTTTCAGGGCATGAGTGAGAGGGATAGGGTTGGAGGGCATGAGAGAGAGGTTGTGAGAGAGAGAGGGTTTAAGGACATGAGAGACACAGAGGGGGTTGGAGGGCATGAGAGAGAGGGGGGGCTTGAGGGCAAGAGAGAGAGAGAGAGGTGTTGAGGGCGAGAGAGAAATTCAGAGGGTTTTAAGGCTTGAGAGAGAGAGAGTTTCAGGGCCTGAGAGAGAGAGGGAGAGGGTTTGAGTTCCTGAGAGAGTGAGAGAGTTTGAGGGTGTGAGAAAGAGGAAAAAGATTTGTGGGCATGTGAGAGAGGGTTTCAGGGCATGAAAGAGAGAGAGGCTGTTTGGGCATGAGAGAGAGATGGTTTGAGGGCGTGGGAGAGAGGGTATGAGGATGTGATAGAATGAGGTTTTGATGGCATGAGAGAGAGAGAGACTTTGAGAGCGTGAGAGAGAGAGAGGTTTTGTGGGCAAGCGAGAGAGAGGATTTGAAGGCTTGAGAGAGAGGAAGAGGGTTGGAGGACCTGAGAGAGAGAGACAGACAGAATTAGGATTTGAGGGCATCAGAGAGAGAGAGGGTTTGAGGGTGTGAGAAAGGGAGAGAGTATTTGAAGGCGGGTGAGAGAGGGATTCAGGGCATGAAAACGAGACAGGGGTCTTTAGGCCTGAGAGAGAGAGAGATGGTTTGAGGGCCTGAGAGAGAGCAAGGATTTGGAGGCATGAGGGAGGGGGTTTTGAGGGCATGAGAAAGAGAGAGAGAGGGGGTTTGTGGGCAGGAGAGTGAGAGGGAGGGTAAGAGGGCATGAGAGAGAAGGGAATTGAGGGCATGAGAGAGAGAGGATTTGATGGCGAGAAAGAGAGAGATTTTCAGGGTGTAGTGAGAGAGAGAGAGAGAGAGAGGGGTTGTGGGCCTGAGAGTGAGAACAAAGGCTTGATGGCATGAGAGAGAGAGAGAGAGTGTGTCTGAGGGCATGAGAGAGAGGGAGATGGTTGGATGAACTGAGAGAGAGAGAGAGAGAGAGAGAGGGTTTGAGGGCATGAGAAATAGAGATGTTTCAGGGCACGAGAGAGAGATTCAGGTTTTGAAGGGTTGAGAGAGAGAGAGGGGTTTGAGTATGAGAGAGTGGGAGAGGATTGAAGGACCTGAGAGAGAGCGAGAGAGAGAGAAAGTTTTGAGGGCATGAGAGAGAGAGAGAGGGTTTGAGGATGAGAGGGGGAGGGTTTGAGGGTGTGGCAGAGAGAGAGAGAGGGTTTGAGGATGAGAGAGAGAGTTTCAGGGTGTGAGAGAGAGGGAGTGGGCTGGAGGGCATGAGAGAGAGAGAGGGGGTTTGAGGGCATCAGAGAAAGAGAGAGGATTTGAGGGAGTCAGAGGGTTTTATGGTGAAAGGGAGAGAAAGGGAGGATTTGAGGGCTTGAGAGAGAGGGAGAGAGGGTTTGAGGGCTTGAGAGAGAGAGGCACAGGGTTGGAGGGTGTGATTGACAGAGAGAGGTTTTGAGGGTGTGATAGAGAGGGTTTGAGGACATGTGAGAGAGAGAGGGTTTGACAGCATAAGAGAGAGAGTGAGGTAGTGTTTGAGGTTGTGAGACAGAGGGTTGAAGGGCGTGAGAGAGAGAGGGTTTGAGGACATGAGAGAGAGAGAGAGGGTTTGAGGGCGAGAGAGAGAAATGGTTTGAGGGTGTGGCAGAGAGGGTTTGTGGGTGTGAGAGAGAGAGAGAGCTTTCGGGTGAAATTGAGAGGGAGAGTGTTCATGGACCTGAGAAAGAGAGAGAGAGAGAGAGAGTGGGTTTGAGCATATGAGAGTGAGGGGGAGGGTAAGAAAGCATGAGAGAGAGAGAGGGTTTGAGAGTGTGAGAGAGAGAGGATTTGATGGTGAGAGAGAGAGCCTTTCAGGGCGTGAGAGAGAGCGAGTGGGATTGAAGGTGTGAGAGAGAAAGAGAGAGGGTTTGAGGGCATGTGTGAGAGAGAGAGAGTGGGGTTGAGAACGTGCGAGAGAGAGGGTTTAAGGGCCTGTGTGTGAATGTGAGACACAGTGAGAGTGAGGGGGTGAGGACATGTGTGTCTGTGCGTGTATGTGTATGAGAGAGAGAGAGAGAGAGAGGGGGCGATGGCGAGAGAGAGAGAGAGATGGTTTGAGGGCATGGGAGAGAGAGTTTGTGGGTGTGAGAGAGAAGAGAGAAGGTTTGAGGGCAAGAGAGAGAGGGAGTTTTAGGGTGAAATTGAGAAGGAGAGTGTTCAAGGACCTGAGAGAGAGAGAGAGAGAGAGGGTGGGTTTGAGCATATGAGAGTGAGGGGGAGGGTAAGAAAGCATGAGAGAGAGAGAGGGTTTGAGAGTGTGAGAGAGAGAGGATTTGATGGTGAGAGAGAGAGCCTTTCAGGGCGTGAGAGAGAGCGAGTGGGATTGAAGGTGTGAGAGAGAAAGAGAGAGGGTTTGAGGGCATGTGTGAGAGAGAGAGAGTGGGATTGAGAACGTGCGAGAGAGAGGGTTTAAGGGCCTGTGTGTGAATGTGAGACACAGTGAGAGTGAGGGGGTGAGGACATGTGTGTCTGTGCGTGTATGTGTATGAGAGAGAGAGAGAGAGAGAGAGAGAGAGGGGGCAATGGCGAGAGAGAGAGAGAGATGGTTTGAGGGCATGGAAGAGAGAGTTTGTGGGTGTGAGAGAGAAGAGAGAAGGTTTGAGGGCAAGAGAGAGAGGGAGTTTTAGGGTGAAATTGAGAAGGAGAGTGTTCAAGGACCTGAGAGAGAGAGAGAGAGAGAGAGAGAGAGAGTGGGTTTTAGCACATGAGAGTGAGGGGGAGGGTAAGAGAGCATGCGAGAGAGAGAGGATTTGATGGTGAGAGAGCGCGTTTCACGGTGTGAGAGAGAGAGAGAGAGGGATTGAGGGCGTGAAATAGAAAGAGAGAGGTTTTGAGGGTGAGAGAGAGAGAGAGGATTTGAGGGCATGTGAGAGAGAGAGAGAGAGAGGGGTTGAGAGCGTACGAGAGAGGGGTTAAGGGCCAGTGTGTGAATGTGAGGCACAGCGAGAGTGAGGGGGTGATGACCTGTGTGTCTGTGCGTGTATGTGTATGAGAGAGAGAGAGAGAGGGGGTGAGGTCTTATGTGAGAGAGGGAGTGAGGACTTGAGAGAAAGTGAGAGAGATTGAGGACATGAGAGAGAGGGAGAGGGTTTGAGGACCAGAGTGAGTGAGAGTGAGATAGAGAGAGAGTTTCAGGTTGTGACAGAGAGGGAGAAGGTTGGAGGGTGTGAGAGTGTGAGTGACTTAGTAACAGTTGCTATACTATCGCCGGACAATGTTTTTTTACAGCGGGTAACGTGGATCCAGTCTTCCTTCCCTTCAACCTTCCAAGCTGTCCGAGCTGTTAGCAACACGAGGTAGGGCCCTTTCCACCTAGGGGAAAGAGTCTTTATTTCGATTTTTTACATACACTTGCTCACCTGGCTGGAAGTTGTGTATAGGAGTATCTTCTGCAGTCACCTGAGCCTGCCTTACCCTCCCATGCAATTCAGCTTGTGTGTTGCATAGAGCTTGGGTGTAAGCCGAAGTCTGCTCATGGTTCCATACTAAGGTGAAGTTTTCGGCACATACAGGAGGCTGGGCTCCGGTACTCATAGGACGTCCCATAAGAGCTTCATGGGGGGTTATTCCAGTGGCTCTATTTTCCCTATTTCGCACAGCATAAAGCACGACTGGGAGTGCTTCTGGCCACGGGAGGTAAATATCCTGACAAACGTTAGACAGGGGGCTTTTCAATTCCCCATTTACCCTTTCTACCATCCCTGAGGACTGTGGCTGGTCGGGAATATGCAGTTTCCATTGAAATCCCAGAACCTGCGCTAAGTCTTTTACTGTCTTTCTGGTAAAGTGAGGCCCTCGGTCACTATTTATTCTCAGAGGTTTTCCCTATCCAGGTGATATTTCTTTCCACAATATTTTCACGAGCGTTCGAGCAGCATCTTTCCGTGTGGGGGAAGCTTCTACCCATCGGGTGACAATGTCCACGATCACTAACATATTCTTATATCCCAAGGCCCAGGGCAAAGGCCCAAAGCCAGTGAGTAAAGTTTGGGAGGGTGTCCTGGGCGGGGGAGGTGATCAGACTCGGCTGCTGCTCCTTTGTTATTCTGCTGCCAAATCCAACAAGAGCCAGTGATTTGTCAGCGATGAGCATTGGTCTCGAGGCAGCGATGCCTCAGGAATGGGGACACTGAGGGGCTGACAGGACCTTCTCACTCAGCTCACAGTCTGGATGGAATCACTTGGAGACACAGCCAATCAGGAGACAGCGGCTCAGTGCCAGCCAATCAGGAGACAGCGGCTCCGTACGCAGCCAATCAGGGGACATCGGCTCCGTGCCAGCCAATCAGGAGACTGCGGCTCCGTGCCAGCCAATCAGGGGACATCGGCTCCGTGCCAGCCAATCAGGAGACAGCTGCTTCGTGCCAGCCAATCAGGAGACAGCGGCTCTGTGCCAGAGAATCAGGAGACAGCGGCTCCGTGCCAGCCAATCAGGAGACAGCGGCTCCGTGCCAGCCAATCAGGAGACAGCGGCTCCGTGCCAGCCAATCAGGAGACAGTGGCTCCGTGCCAGCCAATCAGAACACAGCGGCTCCATGCCCAGCCAATCAAGAGACAGCGGCTCCGTGCCCAACCAATCAGGGGAGAGCGGCTCCGTGCCAGCCAATCAGGGGATAGCGCCTCCGTGCCAGCCAATCAGGGGACAGTGCCTCCGGGCCAGCCAATCAGGGCACAGAAGCCCTGTCCCGCGCTCTGACCGTTACCGCTCGTGCGCTGAGGCTGCGGCCGGAGATTGTGGCTGGAGCCCTGGAGCCGGGTAAGTGGGGGCGGAATGGGGGTGGGTGGGGGGGGGAGGGGTCACCGGTCATGGGGCCGCGGCGAGGGCAGGATTTCAATGACCAGTCCCCACCCCTCCTAATGCCACCTCCCGCGGTTGGGAACCGAGTTTGTGTCCAGAGGTAACTCGGTGGCGGGGGAGACCCGCCTGAGGCCCGTTTAACCCCTGAGGGGGGGCGGGGTTCCCGCTTTGGGGTCACAGCCAGGGGGCGGCGTTCCCGCCCTGTGTCACAGCCAGGGGGCGGGGTTCCCGCCTTGGGTCACAGCCAGGGGGCGGGGTTCCCGCTTTGGGGTCACAGCCAGGGGGCGGGGTTCCTGCCCTGGGTCACAGCCAGGGGGCGGGGTTCCTGCCCTGGGTCACAGCCAGGGGGCGGGGTTCCCGCCCTAGGTCACAGCCAGGGGGCGGGGTTCCTGCCCTGGGTCACAGCCAGGGGGCGGGGTTCCCGCCCTGGGTCACAGCCAGGGGGCGGGGTTCCCGCCCTGTGTCACAGCCAGGGGGCGGGGTTCCCGCCTTGGGTCACAGCCAGGGGGGGCGGGGTTCCCGCTTTGGGGTCACAGCCAGGGGGCGGGGTTCCCGCCCTGGGTCACAGCCAGGGGGCGGGGTTCCCTCCTTGGGTCACAGCCAGGGGGCGGGGTTCCCGCCCTGGGTCACAGCCAGGGGGCGGGGTTCCCGCCCTGGGTCACAGTCAGGGGGTGGGGTTCCCGCCCTAGGTCACAGCCAGGGGGCGGGGTTCCCGCCCTGGGTCACAGCCAGGGGGCGGGGTTCCTGCCCTGGGTCACAGCCAGGGGGCGGGGTTCCTGCCCTGGGTCACAGCCAGGGGGCGGGGTTCCTGCCCTGGGTCACAGCCAGGGGGCGGGGTTCCCTCCTTGGGTCACAGCCAGGGGGCGGGGTTCCCTCCTTGGGTCACAGCCAGGGGGCGGGGTTCCTGCCCTGGGTCACACCCCATTCTCCGGCCATCCTGCTCGCTCCAGTGGGTTTCATTAAATTCCACCCAAAGTCACTGATCAATCCATTAGGCAATTCAGGAGGAAGTTCCATTCCCAGGGAGCAGGGAGATATAGATGAGGCGACCGGCATAGAGATGTATTTCAGAGGAAGTTAGATAAACACATGGGGGAGGAAGGAGGAGAAGAGAATGACCATTGGGTTTAGATGAAGAGGGGTAGGAGCAAGGGAAGTGGAGGCAGTGGTCATGTCACTGGTCTAGCAAGCCCAAGCTCTAGGTCTGGGGGCACTGGGTTCAAATCCCACTGTGCCAGCCGGTGGATTTTAAATTCAGTTAATAAACCCAACATGACAACTATTGTCAATTTGTTATAAAGATCGACCTGGCTCACTAATGTCCTCCCTTTAGGGAAGAATATCCTTACCTGGTCTGACCTGCATGTGACCCTGGACCCACAGAAATGTGGTTGACTCTTAACTGACCTCTGAAATGACCGAGCAAGCTGCTCAGTTCAAGGGTAATTAGGGATGGGCAACAAATGTTGGCCTTGCCAGTGACCCCCACATTCCATGAAAACATCTAGATCCTTTTGTTTAGAGGACCTTTCAAATCATCTTTCATTAAATTATTCCCTAACTCAGCTGTAGAGTTTAATCAGCAGACAGATAATATGATTTTAATGGTCTTTTTTAAACAAGCGGGATTTAATAGTTACCTATAAAATTCTAACAGGACCAGACAGGGTAGATGCAGGAAGGATGTTTCCGATGGTGGGGGTGTCCAGAACCAGGGGTCACAGTCTGAGGATATGGGGTAGACCATTTAGGACTGAGATGAGGAGAAATTTCTTCACCCAGACAGTGGTGAGCCTGTGGAATTCACTACCACAGAAAGTAGTTGAGGCCAAAACATTGTATGTTTTCAAGAAGGAGTTAGATATAGCTCTTGGGGGTGAAAGGGATTAAAGGGTATGGAGAGAAAGCGGGAGCAGGCTGTTGAGTTGGATGATCAGCCATGATCATGATGAACGGTGGAGCAGGCTCGAAGGGCCTGTTTCTATGTTTCTATGAGCTCTTTTGCAGATTGGATATATTAGAAATTCAGCAATATTTTGAAATGTAGTCAGAGTAATTGTTATCCTGGGGGATTTGCTGTGCTGTCACATTTAGGTGAAAATGGCTTTCTAACTTCTGGTGTCAAATGCCAATCTGAATCCCCAGAGCAGAAATGCCCAGCTGCAGCAAACCTTTCTCAGGACAGGCAGTCTGATGCAGCTTTGAATCCACTCTGGCTTCAGCCCAACGTCAAGGCAAGATCACCTGTGAACTTGTTAACATTTCAAAATGTCTTAGTAATATAAATAGACAACACTCCCACATTTGTAAGATTGATTGTCACATAAATAACGTCCACTCCCACATAAAGGGCAGTGAAGACCTGGAACTGTGTCGTTGGAAAAGGCTGTTGATGGTGGGTCATTTGGAGATTTTGGGACTGAGATCCGTGTTTCTATGTTGCTAACCACGTTCTCCTAACATTCAATATGAGCACATGGGGAGCAGGGCACTGCATTTTCTGAGCTTCTCTCTGACTCGGGGCAGGAGTGAGGTTAGCAGGTAACTGTGGCCTGGTGGGTGACGGGTGAGTGCTGCCTCCTGGAAATTCTGCTCTGAGATCAGTACTTCTGCAGGGTAATTACAACTTAACTTTCTTATTTCGGATCTCACTGAGAGGCGAGAACGAGATCTTCAACCTCCTTAATCACTTTCTGAAAAATGACAAAGGATTAGACGGAGTGAAATTGAGTTGGTCGGAGAGCACAAAACAGCCGGTATCACTTTGCCCATCCCGCACTCCATCCAACTCTCAGTTCCATTGACTTCATTAACGACCAGCACAAGTGATTCTGCTTATTTAGCATCACTGCTTGTGCCCATATCACTCCTTTATCATGATTATTTTGGACTACACAGCTTTTTCTCCCCTGTATTTTGTTTTTTAAGGGTAGGCCACAATGAGGATTAATGGCTTGGAAAATGTAAATGATCACACAAGGGTGCTGAAGTGATAAGAATGCAGACAAAGCTTGAGTTATTTTGGTTGAATCATTGCGGGGTTTGGGGCCGTTGTGACAGAGATGGGGAGATATTAGACGTTATGCTGGTTCCTTCACACTGCTCCACTGGGCAGGGTTGAAACACTCATTCCACCACTGAATTGAAAACCATCCCACCAGCTCTCCTGGAATTCCTTGAGATTGGACAGTAAGCTACCAATATTATACAATAGGCTACCAATATTATAATCAAGTGCAGCGCTAAATTACATTTACAGCGCAGAGACAGGTCATTCAGCCCAACTATTCCATGCCAGGGTTTATACTCCACACAATCCTCCTGCCGACTTTTTCAGCTAACCCTGGGCAGTGTCTTCTCCACTGTACAAAAAAGGTTCTCTGGCATCGGGGCCATTTGAAGGTGGTATGCCCTGCAGCGCCATCTTATAGGAGAACAGACCCAACCGGCTTGAGTCGTATTTTCTAGGCTCCCTACCCACCCCCCAACTGAATCCAAATCCTCAGGGCTGGTAAGATTCTGCCCTCTATCACCATGTCCTTCTATTTGAGTATTGCTGAAAAAGAGACCTGTCTAAGCTTTTTGTCTTGGACTCATCAGTGCGATACGAAAAATTTAAATGTGGCCCTTTTTTCAGCAATACTCAAGTTCTTTACTAGCAAAGCTTCGATTGCTTTCTCCCTCATGTGGTTACCCAGCTTTTCTTTAACTGCATCTATGGTATTCACTGATGGAGCAGGTTTCGTGTTCTTGCAATTGTCTAAGTGCAGGAGCAATGTCCATTCACGTGGTACAGGAAAGGTCAGACATAGGACTGAGGGTGATGAAACTTTATAGACCTCAAAGGTATACAATTAATGAGGGAGTAATGAATTATACTTTCCCCGTCACTTAAAATGTTTAATTAAAAAAATAAATCTTTCTTCTGGTGCTGCAGAAACAGCTGGCCAGGCTGTATCATAGTCGTCTTCTACAGGCCTCCACCAGCAAGAAGCATCTTTCTTTCCCCTCCCTACCGCGCCCCACCTCTCCCCTCCCTACCGCGCCCCACTTCTCCCCTCCCTACCGCGCCCCACCTCTCCCCTCCCTACTGCGCCCCACCTCTCCCCTCCCTACCGCGCCCCACCTCTCCCCTCCCTACCGCGCCCCACCTCTCCCCTCCCTACCGCGCCCCACCTCTCCCCTCCCTACCGCGCCCCACCTCTCCCCTCCCTACCGCGCCCCACCTCTCCCCTCCCTACCGCGCCCCACCTCTCCCCTCCCTACCGCGCCCCACCTCTCCCCTCCCTACCGCGCCCCACCTCTCCCCTCCTTACCGCGCCCCACTTCTCCCCTCCCTACCGCGCCCCACCTCTCCCCTCCCTACCGCGCCCCACCTCTCCCCTCCCTACCGCGCCCCACCTCTCCCCTCCCTACCGCGCCCCACCTCTCCCCTCCCTACCGCGCCCCACCTCTCCCCTCCCTACCGTGCCCCACCTCTCCCCTCCCTACCGCGCCCCACCTCTCCCCTCCCTACCGCGTCCCACCTCTCCCCTCCCTACCCTAACAAGGCTCGTCCCTGACAATAAATGGACAATAATAAATGAAAGAAAGAAGATGCATTTACCTGACACCTTTCACAACTTTGAGACATCCCAGATTGTTTGACAGATAATGATGAAAGATGATGAGGGTCAGTTATGAGCAGGAGAGGGTAATGTCACTGAATGTGTAGTTCAGAAACCCAGGCTAATGCTGTGTGGACATGGGTTCAAATCCCACTCTGGGAGCTGGTGGAATTTAAATTCTGTTAATAAAACCTGGAACACAAAGTAATACTGAGTATGTTATTGCTTGTTGTTAAAAAGCTCTCTGGGTCACTAATGTCCTTTTGGGAAGGAAATCTGCCATCCTTACCCGGTCTGGCCTATTGTTGTTGACATCTTTTGATGATCTGCTTCTATCACTGCTTGTTTGTCCCTACAACCACACCACCCCCCCCCCTCCACTTCTCTCTCTCCGCCCCCCCCACACACCTTAAACCAGCTTATATTTCAACTCTTTCTTGGACTCGAACTCAAGTTCTGTCGAAGGGTCATGAGGACTCGAAACGTCAACTCTTTTCTTCTCCACCGATACTGCCAGACCTGCTGAGTTTTTCCATGTAATTCTGTTTCTACTTGCTGTTGAACCATTCCCAGGATCAGCCCCCAGATGGCAGGTGGCAACTGCCAAAGGCTTCAATTTCAAAGCAGTGACAGCCAGGCACCATTGGTTAATGCCTTACAAACCACAAGGAACGTTAACACCAAAGCCTTGAGATTCGGGACAAACCAAATCGCGTTCAGCATTTTTTACTTCAAAGTTCATTTAAATCCACACACAAACAAACGTCAAGAGGGAAACACCAAGCGGACTTGCAACTCGGAGTTGGGTAGGAGAGGAGTGGAGTGAGAAATTGAAAAAGAGAAAGAATGCTTTCGTGTAGCAGTACAATCCATCTCAAACTCTCTGCACTTGAATGGATGAATAAAACCTGCCCTTGAATCTTCTGAAGACACTCTTTCTGCATGACCCCTCCCGCCCGGCTGCCTGACCCCACGTCTGATCTACAGCAGACACCTCTTACCTTCAATGAGTCGATGTTTAGACTTTCTTTCATTGACATTCTTTGAATCACTATCTCCTCCTTTCTCTCGTATTGTGCCCTCTCCACCCCTCTTTCTGACTGATGCTTCTTTCCCTCTCAACCAATGGGAACTAACTCTCAGTAAAGCCTAAACCAATCCAAGAGTTGAGTAACACGAGGAAGCTCTTCTAAAAATCCAACATTCCTGAGCAGGATACAAGCAGAAGATGGTCTCTTGTCCCAAATGTTTCCTTGCTCGCATATTATTTTAGAATTCTTTGTAAAGTTCTTTTCAAGTAAGTTTGTTGTTCTAAAAGAAGAAAAAGAGAAAACTTGATCTTCAAATCCCCTGCATTCGAAACACTGATCTTTAACAAAGACTTCCATTTATATAGCACCCAATCACGCCACTGAAATGTCTGGAACACTTCACAAATGTTGAAGTGCACTGACTGTTGGTGAACTGCCCAGACTACACTACCTACTCACAGTAGAATTTCAACGCACATGTGCACTTGCTATTAGAATTTGAAGTGGACTCTGTACCCCAGGAAGGGTATGCAACATTTTGAAGTTTAATTCTGAATCTATGTTAAACAATATTGCATGTACCTCTCGTTTAAATCTCAGCATGGAAACTTGAAACTGTTGCCAAAGCTACAAGTATTCAGAAGTTAGCAGTGTCCTTTGTCTAAAAATAAATTATACCTTTTTACTCCTTTTATTTCCTTTTCTGAAGGTGCAACCCTCAAGTCCCTCCATTGTGAGTCCAGTCAACAGTTTGTTTCAGGAACATTATATCCCAGCCCAGAGCTGGTCTCATCCAACATTACAGAAGTGTAAGCTTCTAGGGTTACAGGGTAACAATTAGAAACTAGAGGTGGACTCTTTACCCTTTTCAGTGCCCAGATGAGCAACTCACTTGTAGGTACCTGAACACAATCCTGGCTGTGATCAACTTACTCCATATGCAAAAGTGATTGAACCTCAAAACTTCCCACTCTCCTCAAGTGCATTTAAACTCCACAAGTGTGGAGCACAGCTGAAAGGGCTTTGTCCTGATGCTAAACGTAGGAGTGTAAAATGTGTGTGAAGCTTGGAACTGACTCTGAGATGATGATGAGCACTGTGACTGCACTTAGGCTGCACCTACATTGAAATTATAATGTCAACTGACTCCACAATTGGGAAGTAAATGCACCCTAAGGTGCAATACCACTTCCAAGTCAGTCATTAAAGTGCCTTTTTATTAATGATTAATTAAACTGTAAACAGATGTGGAGGCTTCTTCCCATAGTAAAAGTGCCATCCAGTGTTTCTGTTTGTGGAATGCTGACTAGATATTGGGTTACTTTCATAAAATGAGTGACTAAATGGGAACTAAATAATATAACGTACTAGCGAGCAAGTCCACAGAGTTTAATTGGCACATGTTTGACCTAAACTAGAAATCTCAAGATGGCAAACTTCATGGTTCAGGTTGTTCCAAGATGTTCTGAGAATAAGATTGAAGCACCTTATTGGGTACAGTGGTATATTGGCTCTGTTACTGAACTAGTAATCTGGAGGCTTAGACTATTTATTATTTTATTCTTTGATGGGATGTGGGCATTGTTGACAAGGCCAGCCTTTGTTGCCCATCCCTAACTGCCCTTGAGCTGAGTGCAGTCACATGTAGGCCAGACCAGGTAAGGACAGCAGACTTCCTTCCCTAAAGAACATTAGTGTCCCAGATAGGTTTTTACAGCAATCAATAATAGGTTAATGGTCGTCATTATTGAGACTAGCTTTATATTCCAGGTTTTATTAATTGTATTTACATTCCACCAGCTGCCTTGGTCGGACTTGAAGCCGCGACCCCAGATCATTAGCTTGGGCTCCTGGATTATGAGTCCAGTCACATGAGCATGACACAACCTTCTCCCCCTAATAATTTGGAGAATAAGTTCCAATTCCACCATGCTAGTTGGAGAATGTAAATTAAGGTAGTTAAATAAATCTGGAATAAAAAAGCTAGTATATGTAGTGGTGACCATAAAATGACCAGAATGTTGTCCAAACCCATTTGGTTCACGAATGTAATTTGGAGAGAGAGACCTGTCCTTACCCGGTGTGGCCCATTGTGACTCCAGACCCACAGCAATGTGGTTGACTCTGAATTGGCCGAACAAGCCGGACAGTTACCACCACCTCTTCCTTAAGGGCAATTAAGGATGCTGGGCTTGCAATGAATAAAGAAAACCATTAGAAACAATAGGAGCAAAGTAATGGAAGGTTTACCTTGTATCTAGCTGGTTCTGCACCTGGCCCAGTTGTGCTCGCAGTGACTCCAGAAAATGGTTGGGGGAGGTGGGGATTGAGCTGGCCAGCATCAGTGCTGGGTGCCCACACAGGACTGGAATTTCACAGCATTGAGACTGGGATAATGACAGAATGCTGTTTCGTCTCCATTGCCCCGCCCAGCTTCTTGGGCACCTGCAGAGCCTGATGTTCAATGCAATGATGTACATTGATCGGTGTAAAAAAACAGGGGCATTGAATAAACACCAGGTTTGGCATGAGGTCCATTATTGCAGATCCTGTCACTTCCAAAACCAAGAACAGCTATTTGACCCTGGCTACTCTGCAGGCAAGCACGTCCGTGCTCCTCTTCTTCCAGTTTAAGACCACTTCTGCCGATCGATTCATCTTGTTCAACAATGGCGACGGCAATGACTTCATTGCTGTGGGACTAGGTAAAGGGTATGGGAAACTTGTTTGGGTCGTTTTGTTTGAGCTCTCACTGGATTCGCCACATCTGCTGTTGGTCAGTGACTCATGGAGATTAGGAGCAGTGTAAATGTAAAGGGAAATCACAGGGCTGTAGTGTAAAACACCTGAGTTTCAAAGCAAGTACCCAGCCAGTCAGCTGAGAGTGAATGGTGGTTTAAATTAGAAGGTAGAAACTACTCCTTAAAGTAGTATTTGTCTTGTCACAACAGCCTTTATGACAAATCTTAAAAAGTGCTTATTTAACTAATTAGATCATAGGGTCACAGCTAATTCCCCCCCCCACCCTCCAAAAAAATAATTATTGGCTTGTTGACTTTTAGTGAATGGCCTTGGCTGTGGGTTCAGTTTCTCTGGCTTTTCTTGTGCCAAACAGTGAGCTAGAACAAGAGATTATCTTAATGATAAATATCACAAAGATTGGTAAAGATCTGACAGGCCATTTATTTCATTTGCTTCAGTCTTGCATCATAGCTTCGAACTGCTTCTTCAACCATTCTGGGATTTCTGCCTCCACGAGCCCACATTTTTCTACATGCATTCTTTCTGCAAAGTGACTCCCTGACATCAGCTCTGACCTGCTAACTGTTTGTGCAGGGGGAAATGCAGAGATCTCCCTGCTCTAAGTGTGACGTTTTACAGTGGAATAGTGCTGTTATTAATCTTTGCTATTCCAGTTGCTATCTTGTACATCTTCATCCCATTCACTACCTTTCAACATGACCGATTCAGAGCTTTCATGTCGATTCGAGCCCCGGCTACCTTCATCACAGCAGTGACTTTGCTTTAAAGGTGCTTTGCGACATCTAGAGACAACATACAAAGGCCAGTTCTTCTTTTGCAAATCCACACTCTTGAAGTTCATACATGAAGAGATAACGGGAGAAGGCATTAGAGAATGAAAGCTACCCATGGAACCTTGTATCCTACAAAGATAGTCAATGCTTTTGAGAGGGGAAAGATAGAAAACAGAAGCAGAAGTGGGTCATTCGGCCCTTTGAGGCTGCTCTGCCATTCAATTTGATCATGGCTGATCCTCTATCTCAATGCCGTATTCCTGCTCTCTCCCCATAATCCCTTGATGCCTTTAGAGTTTAGAAATCTATCTATTTCCTTCTTAAGTATAATCAGTGACTCTAGCGAGAGAATTCCACAGCTTTACCACCGTCTGAGTGAAGAAGTTTCTCCGCATCTCAGCCCTAAATAGCCTACCCCGCATCCTGAGATTGTGACCTCTTGTTCTAGACCCCCCCAACCAGCTAGAGGAAAGATCGTCCCTGCATTCAGTCTGTCCATCCCTGTCAGAATTTTATATGTTTCAATAAGATCCCCTCTCATTCTTCTAAACTCCAGTCAATACAGGCCGAGTCGGCCCAACCTCTCCCTCATACAACAACCCTGCCTTCCCAGGCATCAAGCAATTCAAGAGTGCTTTTCTTTGAAAAAGAAAGAATATGAAATAATCATCGAGGGTCTGGTTAACATTTTCATTGCCAAAGTTAAATTAAAATTAAACAATGAATCTGTGAGAAATGCACAACTTCTCAATTTTCTATTTTCTCATTTTGATATTAATTAGGTCACATATATTTTTTGCTAAGCAGTGTAATATTTTCATTGCAATTCTAATGTATAATTGCAATTTACAATATATACAAATTCCTTTATTTAATTTGTGTTTGTTGATATCCTTTGCTCACCAGTCCTGACTCCAGGATTTGTTTAAAACTTGGTGAATCCGTGTCCTTCTGCAGATACATCCACAGTGTGTTTGACCTGGAAATGGGCTAAACATTATCAAGCGGAACTCTGAAAAGGTCTTGGGTGACAATCAATGGCTCAATGTGGTTATCGCCAGGGACAAAAGCAACACACACACTTAAGGTGGATGCTAGATCTGTGACTCATCATCAATGGTGCCAAAACCCTGGTCCTTAAAGGTAAGCTTCTTTCAATTTAGACCCCTCATAACCCCGCACAACCCCAATTCAGTCAGTTAAGCTGCAAGATCAATTAAATTACGCACACATTACCATTTGGAGAGGACTTATGCTGGCCAACAAAGCTAAGGCTGTTGATGAGCTATGTTCACACAAAGACTGCAGTTTTCTGTAATTACCATGGTTAATTCTTAGGCCATCACAATTCACAACAATGAGAAAGAACTCCTGACTCTTTCAAGAACTGTGGACACAGGGGATGTGATGCCTTGGGTGCTTAATGTACCGTGTAATGTGATACGTCCCGATTGGGGGACTTGGCCAATTCACTGACTCGGGTGAAACTGTGCCAACAAATCCCCAGGCTGGATCCAGGGATGTGGTATAGTGTCTGACCTCTGCAGCTGGCCTTTAGGGCCCTGGTCAAAGTAGAGTGGATTAGGCCCATTCCACTGTCTAGTTGCCCCTTTTCTTGGATTGTGCCAACGTCTGGATGTCAGTGTGGAACTCGATGTTCTCATTTCTGAAATTGTGGCTGCCGACTTTGGTTTTGTACATGCAGAATGGGAATTGTAGTCGGAAAGGCTGGTGACACCAATGGGACAATACAAAAGCTTCATCAGGGCCTTGAGCAGGGGAGAGAACCCGGGAACAGTGAGGCTGGGAGCATGTGTTTTACTTGACTAGGGTGTAAAATTGTGATTGCTGAATGCAATAAAAAAATGAGGCAGACAAGGGCAACAACTGACACTTGCATTTGGCCCTGAATGTTTGCAAGAAGGGCTACAAGGCGTGGTCTGGGTGAACCCTGAATGAGTGGCTGTGCTGGTTGGTGGGGGGAGGTAACAGGGGTTGGAATCAGTGGCAATGGGGTAGAACAGTGCTTCCCAATTTGACTTTGGTGTTGTCAGATGCACCCTCCCTCTGATCTAGAAGCATTAGCTCCACATCTCCTGCTTACCTGAACACTTTGCATGCAGGCAGAAAAGCTTTCATTAAAACGTGAGGTTTCGGAGAAAATTTGGCGAGCCCTATGGCACTGCATAAAACATCTGGAATACCGTTTAGACAGGGAGACACGGTATGTTATTAAAGGGAAAGCTACGAAGAGTGGAAAGGACCTGGCAAGGTAATGGGATGTGATGTGAAAACAGTAATTGTGCAACACTGCAGTCAAACTGTCCGGGTACTTTCTTTGTTGTTAATTGGCACTGACTCTACCTTTACAGGTTCTGAACAGAACATAGAATGCGAGGAGGGGCGCATACACACACACACACATACATACGTACATACACACACACACACACACACACATATATACATACATACACACATACATACATACATACACACACACATACATACACACACACATATACATACATACACACACACATACATACACACACATACACACATACATACATACACACACACACATACATACACACACACATACACACACACATACATACACACATACACACACAAACACACACACATATACAGACATACATATACATACACACACACATACATACACATACACACACATACATACACATACACACACATACATAGATACACACACACATACATAGATACACATATATATGTGCATACATACACACATACACACACATTGATACACACACACACAATATACATACACACATACATACACACACATACATACATACACACATACATACACACACACATACATGCACACACACACATACATACATACACATACATAGATACACACACACACATAAATACATACGCATACACACACACACACACACATAGATACACACACACACACATACATACATACAAATACACATACATACATGCAAACGCACATACATACACATACATACATACACACACATACATAGATACACACACACATACACAGACACACATACACACATACACACACATACACATACACACACACATACACACACACACATACATACGTACACACATATATGCACTCACTTCAGAGAGAATCAGTGACTCAGGCAGTGAGAGAGAGAATCAGTGACAGAGGCAGTGAGAGAGAGAGAGAATCAATGACAGAGGCAGAGAGAGAGAGAGAATCAGTGAAAGAGGCAGTGAGAGAGAGAGAGAATCAGTGACACAGGCAGAGAGAGAGAGAGAGAATCAGTGACTGAGGCAGTGGGAGAGAGAGAATCAGTGACTGAGGTAGTGAGAGAGAGAGAATCAGTGACACAGGCAGAGAGAGAGAATCTGTGACAGGGGCAGTGAGAGTGACAGAGAGAGAACAGTGACTGAGTCAGTGAGAGAGACACAGAGAGAATGTGTGATAGGGGCAGAGAGAGAGAGACAATCAGTGACAGAGACAGTGAGAGAGAGAGAGAGACAAAGTCAGGGAGAGACGCAGTGAATGGGAGGATGAGAGAGAGAATTAGGGACAGGGGCAGTGAGAGAGACAGAATGAGTGACAGTGGCAGTGAAATGGAGAAAATCAGTGACAGAGGCAGTGAGAGAGAATCAGTGAGAAGGACAGAGAGAGACAATCTGACAGAGGCAGAGAGAGAGAGAGGAGAGAGAGACAGCTGCAGTGAAATAGAGAGAGAAAATCAGTGTCAAGCAGAGAGACAGAGAAAGAGAGAGAATCAAGTTTATCCTTTAAAAAGTATTTGAATGAGCACTTGGCACGTCATAACATTCAAGGCTATGGGCCAAGTGCTGGGAAATGGGATTAGGTAGGTAGGTCAGGTGTTTCTCATCTGTCGGTGCAGACTCAATGGGCTGAAGGGCCTCTTCTGCAATGTGTGATTCTGTGACAAAGGCAGTGAGAGAGAGAGAGAATCAGTGACAGAGGCAGTGAGAGAGAATCAATGACAGAGGTTGTGAGAGAGAGAGAATCAATGACAGACGCAGTGAGAGAGAGAGAGAATCAGTGACAGAGGCAGTGAGAGAGAGAGAATCAATGACAGAGGTTGTGAGAGAGAGAGAATCAATGACAGACGCAGTGAGAGAGAGAGAGAATCAGTGACAGAGGTAGTGAGAGAGAGAATCAGTGACAGGTAGTGAGAGAGAGAGAGAGAATCAGTGACAGAGGTAGTGAGAGAGAGAGAATCAGTGACAGAGGCAGTGAGAGAGAGAGAGAGAATCAGTGACAGAGGTAGTGAGAGAGAGAATCAGTGACAGAGGTAGTGAGTGAGAGAGAATCAGTGACAGAGGCAGTGAGAGAGAGAGAGAGAGAGAGAATCAGTGACAGGGGCAGCGAGAGAGAGAGAATCAGTGACAGAGGCAGTGAGAGAGAGAGAGAGAGAATCAATGACAGAGGTAGTGAGAGAGAGAATCAGTGACAGAGGTAGTGAGAGAGAGAGAGAGAATCAGTGACAAAGGCAGTGAGAGAGAGAGAGAGAGAATCAGTGACAGAGTTAGTGAGAGAGAGAGGATCAGTGACAGAGGTAGTGAGAGAGAGAGAGAGAATCAGTGACAGAGGTAGTGAGTGAGTGAGAGAGAATCAGTGACAGAGGCAGTGAGAGAGAGAATCAGTGACAGAGGCACTCAGAAACAGGTATAGAAAATGTGTGACAGGCAGTGTTAGAGAACCAGTGACTGAGGCATTGAGAGAGGAAGAGACTTCGTGGCACAGGTCATGAGAGAAGGAGAGAATCAGTGACAGGAAGTGAAAGAGAGAGACACAGAGAAAGAGAATCAGTGACAGCAGTAGTGAGAGAACAAGGGAAGGAGGGAGAATCAGTGACAGAGGTAATGAAAGAGAGAGAGAAAAGTTTTACCATGATGCTTCTGGGGATGGGAGATTTTAGTCACAAGTTTCGATGGGAAATGCTGCGATTGATCTCCTTGAATCACAGGAGGTTGATGGGAGATTTGTTAGAAGTGAACGAGGTGATGACAGGGTTTATTAAGCTAGACATGGTGGCTGTCCCATTAGCTGATCGTACAAGGACTGGGGAACACAGAGTTTTCATTTCAGGCAAGAGATGCAGAAGGAATGTGGGCAAGAAGTGTTTTAACACAGCGAGAGGTGATGTTCTGGAACCCCACGCGGTGGTGGAAGTGGAGACGATGAATGATGTCAAAAGGAAAATGGATGAGAACTTGAGGGGAAACAGGGATAAATGGGGGTCTGGGACTGACTGGATTGCTGTCCAGAGGGCCAGCATGGACTTGATGGGCTGAATGGTCTACTTTTTTCTCTTTTTTTTCATGGGTTGTGGGCATTGTCCACAAGGCCAGCATTTGTTACCCATCTCTAATTGCCCTTGAACTGAGTGGCTTTGCTCGGCCATTTCAGAGGGCAGTTAAGAGTCAACCACAAAAAGGTGTGTCTGGAGTCACATGCTGGCCAGACCGGGTAAGAATGGCAGATTTCCTTTCCTAAAGGACATTAGTGAACCAGATGGGGTTTTTCAACAATTGATGATAGTTTCATGGTCACCATTCCTGGCACTAGCTTTCAACTCCAGATTTATTGATTGAATTGAACTTGCACCAGCTGCTGTGGTGGGATTTGAATGTGTATTCTGAGCCACAAATGACACTATGAGAGTCCGAGACAAACAAAGAGAGATTGACAAAAAGAAAAATACCTGGAAAAGCTCAGCAGGTCTGACAGCATCTGCGGAGAGGAACACAGTTACCGTTTCAGGTCTGAATGACCCTTCAACAGAACGAAGGAAATAGAGAAATGAGGTGAAATATAAGCTGGTTGAGGGGGCTGGGACAGGTAGAGCTGGATAGGGGGGCAGTGATAGGTGGAGGCAAAGAAGAGATTGCCAAAAATGTCATAGACAAAAGGGGTGTTGACGGTGGTGATATTATCTATGGAATGTGCTAATAGGGACATTAAGGATAGCAGGTAGGACAAGCTAGTGGCAGATGGCCCTAGTGGGGTTGGGGTGGGGGGGAAGGGATCGAAATGGGCTAAAAGGTGGAGATAAAATAATAGATCGAAATAAATTTAAAAATAGGTGGGAAAAGACAAATGTATATATTTTTTAAAAATTGTGAATTATTGGGAAAAGGGGGATTGGAAAGGGGGTGGGGATGGAGGAGAGAGTACATCATCTGAAATTGTTGAACTCAATATTAAGCCCGGAACACTATAAAGTGCCTAATCGGAAGATGAGGTGCTGTTCCTCCAGTTTGCGTTGGGCTTCACTGGAACAATGCAGCAGGCCAAGGACAGACATGTGGACATGAGAGCAGGGTGGAGTGTTGAAATGGCAAGCGACAGGGAGGTCTGGGTCATACTTGCGGACAGACCGAAGGTGTTCTGCAAAGCGGTCATCCAGTCTGTGTTTGGTCTCTCCAATGTAGAGGAGACCACATTGGGAGCAGCGAATGCAGTAGACTAAATTGAGGGAAGTGCAAGTGAAATGCTGCTTCACTTGAAAGGAATGTTTGGGCCCTTGGACAGTGAGGAGGGGGAAAGTGAAGGGGCAGGTATTGCACCTTCTGTAGTTGCATGGGAAGGTGCCATGGGAGGGGGATGAGGTGTAGGGTGTGATGGAGGAGTGGACCAGGGCGTCCCATAGGGTATGATCCCTATGGAATGCCACCGGGGGGGTGAAGGGAAGATGGGTTTGGTGGTGGCATCTTGCTGGAGTTGGCGGAAATGGCGGAGGATGATCCTTTGAATGCGGAGGCTGGTGGGGTGATAAGTGAGGACAAGGGGGACCCTATCATGTTTCTGGGAGGGAGGAGAAGGTGTGAGGGTGGATGCGCGGGAGATGGGCTGGACACGGTTAGGCCCTGTCAACCACCGTGGGTGGAAAACCTCGGTTAAGGAAGAAGGAAGACCTGTCAGAGGAACTGTTTTGGGAAGTGGCATCATCAGAACAGATGTGACGGAGGCGAAGGAACTGAGAGAATGGAGTCCTTACAGGAAGCGGGGTGTGAGGAGCTGTAGTCGAGGTAGCTGTGGGAGTCGGTGGGTTTGTAATGGATATTGGTGGACAGTCTATTACCAGAGATTGAGACAGAGAGGTCAAGGAAGGGAAGGGAAGTGTCAGAGATGGACCATGTGAAAATGATGGAGGGGTGGAGATTGGAAGCAAAATTAATAAATTTTTCTAAGTCCCGACGAGAGCATGAAGCAGCACCGAAGTAATCATCGATGTACTGGAGAAAGAGTTGTGGGAGGGGACCGGAGTAGGACTGGAACAAGGAATGTTCCACATACCCCATAAAGAGACAGGCATAGCTGGGGCCCATGCGGATACCCATAGCCACACCTTTTATTTGGAGGAAGTGAGAGGAGTTAAAGGAGAAATTGTTTAGTGAGAGAACAAGTTCAGCCAGACGGAGGAGAGTAGTGGTGGATGGGGATGGGGAAAGAGAGTGAGAGACAGTGTGACACTGAGAGGAAGACTGAGAAAGAGAGAGAGATTCAGAGAAAGAGTCAAAGAGATTCAGAGGCAGAGACATTGAGAGCGAGAAATAGAGATAGAGAGAGGAAAAGAGAGTCAGTGAAAGAGACAGGCAGAGACAGTAAGAGAGAGAAACAGAGAGAGGGAAAGAGAGAGTCAGTGAGAAAGACGGAGGTAGAGTGAGAAAGAGAAATAGAGAGACAGCAGGAGAGAGACATGGACAGAGAGAGAGAGAGAGGGAGATGGATTGTGGGTGGTATCTTAGAGGAGTTGGAGATTGAGTGGGGAGAGAGGTGTTAAAGCCGACATGAACAGTGAGTTGATCTTACCAGCCAGCAGCAGAAGCAGGAGGTCTGACTGAGGACCCCTTGTGCATCATTGGAACCGAAGATATGGTCAATGCAGATGTCACAGCTCTGCTGTCCTGCCCAGGCCCAGTATGGGAGGTAGAAATCCTGCTCTCCAGTCAGGTTTCTCATCTCCCTCTCAAAGGACAGGAGGTAGACACGGTGCCAACAGGGGAAGGCAGGTCCCTGGTGGGCGTAGCTACTCAGCTGGCCATCCCCCTGGGGCTTGGCACAGAGATAGTGTGCCCAGGCCAAGATGTCGTCGAGGCTGGCATCACGGACATGGAGCGGCGAGCCGGGCTCAGGACTGGAGCTTGTATAGATGACGTATCGGGAGCTGACTGTGCGCTTGGCCAGCAGGAGGCGGTCCAGGAAGAGGTCCCGCTCAGACACTGACATCTGCCGCAGATCCCGCCTCTCCACCAGGCGCCGCCGCTGGCATTGTGAGCCCACCCGGCCGGGGGCACACTCCCCACAGTCCACACCGCCACATCCCCGTTGGCACGCGCACAGCCAGCTGAAGAAGTAGGACGGGCAGCATAGGCGGAAATGGGTGGCGTGCCCCTCACCCACCTGCCCACCTGACCAGGGTGACGGCAGTGCCAGCTCCTGGCAATAGCCCCGGCCTGAGGCACTCCCACAGGGTGAGCCATCGCCCCACCAGTGTGGGCAGCACATGCCATTTGCTATGTGCCAATCACTGGCGCAAGTGCGAGGGACCTGCCCCTGGGTGCTTGCCAAGACGGCCAATACCAGCAGTAGCTGGCAGCAGCAGGCACAAGGTTTGGACATTGTTTGCAACCAGACTGACTCCCACATGGCTCCTTATTGGCAGTGATGGGTTCCTGCGATGCTCAAACTAATGAGACTCCGGTGGCGCTGACGATCGACAATTCTTCCCAGCTCCGCATCCGGCTGTCAGGTCCTGCCCGGCTGCTGTAGAATCTGATCCTGCGGACGACCCCCCGCTCCGGCCTCCGTTGCACCGTTACCCAGTACTCAGCTGGTTGACTGACGTGTACCTTGCCCCTGTGAGGATAAGCAGAACAGCAGGTTAGAGGTCAACCAGAAAGAGAGTCTGAGGGGGAATTGGATGGGGAATGCAGACAGAGACACAGTTACACGCCAGAGGCACACACACACTCTCTCACACACAGGCAAATACAGACATAGGAACATAGGAGACAGGAGCAGGAGTCGGCCATTTGGCCCTTCGAACCCACTCCGCCATTTAATTAGATCATGGCTGATCTTCTCCCTCACGCCATTTTCTTACCCTATCCCTATTCTGCTTGATATCTTTCATCTGTGGAAATCTATCAATCTCAGTCTCATACTCAATGACTGAGCCTCCACAGCCCTCTGCGGTAGAGAATTCCAAACATTCACAACCCTCTGAGTGAAGAAATTCCTCCTCAAGTCAGTCCTAAATGGCCTGCCCCTTATCCTGAGACTGTGATCCCTGGTTCTAGACCCCCCAGCCAGGGGATACATCATTCCTGCATCTATCCTGTCCAGCCTTGTAAGAATTTGGTATCTTTCAATAAGATCGCCTCTCATTCTTTGAAACTCTAGTGAATACAGGCCCAGTCTCCTCAGTCTCTCCTCATAGGACAATGCTGCCATCCCAGGGATCAGTCTGGTGAACCTTCACTGCACTCCCTCTATGGGAAGTATCTCCTTCCTTTGATAGGGAGACCAAAACACAATACTCCAGGTGCGATCTCACCAAGGCTTTTAAGCAATCGCCCCCACCCCGGCACCTTCTCCCATTGTCCCCATGAACGTTTTGACACCTGGTGAAGGGGGAAGCGATGTACATAAATAATAACTGAGATAGAGAAACAAGTGTTGGAAGAAGAGGGGAGGGGGGAGTGGAACATGCTGAATCTGTAATGTGGCGTTCAACTGATCCTATTAACTTTTAAGGACCAGCAAGAAGTTTGTTTGCAGTAACTGAAGTTTAAGTGATCTTTAACTCCTCAGGTCTGGATACCTTGGTTCCAAGCCTCTGACGTGATTAATGTGGTGTAACTGTGCTGTTGTTAAAGGAAGTGAACGGACGAAAACCTGCAAGATGGTGCAGTCGGTAAGATGAAATATTAAATTGATAAGGTTAAAGTTATTGTTAAATTTGTGACCAAATTTGTACGGGCTGGTTGCTTGGAAACCAAGAAGTTGGCGGAGATGAGACTATGGTCTCGTTAATTGTGTCAGGGCTGGAGAACAGAGAGCGAACTCTCTGTAAAATGATCAAAAACTTGATGAGGCTGCCAGAGTCAACTGGCCAATCGCTGAGCCTCGAGAAGACATGTTCGACCTATCCGGAGCCGATCATGAGGGTAGTGAGCGCCGAGCGGGGTATAAGAAGCTGTGCCCCAAAATGATAGCTGGCTTGCTCAGGACGGAGTAGCCTGATCAAGTACTTGGAGACTGGAAGGAGAGAACTGATCTCTCCTTCCCTTCCGACACTCAGACAAACCCAGGCAACCTTGCACATGTGGACATGAGAGTATACGTCTTATTGAGTGTAAGAAGATTTTTGTTTGAGTGCCAAATAAACGTGTTGTGCGCAAACTAAAATGGGTTGTTGATACCCAGAGTAGACCTCCGAATGGGAGAAGGGGATATCACCTTACAAAATGGGTTATTTTAATTAGTTACAGGTTCTATACATTCACAGCAAACATCTTTATTCCTGTACTCAAATCCTCTTGCAATGAAGGCCAACACCACCAATGCCTTCCTAGTTACTTGTTGCACCTGCATGTTAACCTTGCGATGCACAAGAACATCCAGGTCCCTTTGGATATCTACATTTCTCAATCTTTTCCCCATTTAAGACATATTCTGCATTTCTGTTTATTCCTACCAAAGTGGATAACCTTACATTTTTCCACATTACAGCTTAAAGGTGTATTACACCTCAGATAGCCACACCCTTCTCTCTGAAATGAAAGATTGAATAGATTAATGGGAGAACGTAAGCTCACAATCTGTAACCAAGAGCATCTCTCGTGGTCACTTGTAGCTTCAGGCCCACTCGCCTTGTCGCTGATACAGCCTTGTCGCTGATACAGCCTTGTTGCTGATGCAGCCTTGTACGTGATGCAGCCTTGTACCTGATACAGCTTTGTACCTGATACAGCCTTGAACCTGATACAGCCGTGTCCCTGATACAGCCTTGTCACTGATACAGCCTTGTCACTGATACAGCCTTGTCACTGATGCAGCCTTGTCCCTGATACAACCTTGTACCTGATACAGCCTTGTCGCTGATATAGCCTTGTCGTTGATATAGCCTTATACCTGATACTGCCGTGTCACTGATACAGCATTGTACCTGATACAGACTTGTCACTGATACCGCCTTGTACCTGATACAGACTTGTCACTGATACCGCCATGTCACTGATACGGCCTTGTACCTGATACAGCCGTGGCACTGACACAGCCTTGTCACTGAAACAGCCTTGTCGCTGATACAGCCTTGTCGCTGATACAGCCTTGTCGCTGATACAGCCTTGTACCTGATACAGCCTTGTACCTGATACAGCCTTGCACCTGATACAGCCTTGTACCTGATACAGCCTTGTACCTGATACAGCCTTGTACCTGATACAGCCTTGTCCCTGATACAGCCTTGTACCTGATACAGCCTTGTACCTGATACAGCCTTGTACCTGATACAGCCTTGTCACTGTTACAGCCTTGTCACTGATACAGCCTTGTACCTGATACAGCCTTGTCGCTGATACAGCCTTGTCACTGATACAGCCTTGTCACTGAAACAGCCTTGTACCTGATACAGCCTTGTCACTGATACAGCCTTGTCACTGATACAGCCTTGTTCCTGGTACAACCTTGTACCTGATACAGCCTTGTCACTGATACAGCCTTGTACCTGATACAGCCTTGTCACTGATACAGCCTTGTACCTGATACAGCCTTGTCGCTGATACAGCCTTGTACCTGATAACAGCCTTGTACCTGATAACAGCCTTGTACCTGATACAGCCTTGTCGCTGATACAGCCTTGTCCCTGATACAGCCTTGTCCCTGATACAGCCTTGTACTTGATACAGCCTTGTCACTATTACAGCCTTGTCGCTGATACAGCTTTGTCGCTGATACAGCCTTGTCGCTGATACAGCATTGTACCTGATACAGCCTTGTACCTGATACAGCCTTGTCGCTGTTATAGCCTTGTCGCTGATACAGCCTTGTCGCTGATACAGCCTTGTACCTGATACAGCCTTGTACCCGATAAAGCCTTGTCACTGGTACAGCCTTGTCACTGGTACAGCCTTGTCGCTGATACAGCCTTGTACTTGATACAGCCTTGTCACTATTACAGCCTTGTCGCTGATACAGCTTTGTCGCTGATACAGCCTTGTCGCTGATACAGCCTTGTCGCTGATACAGCATTGTACCTGATACTGCCTTGTACCTGATACAGCCTTGTCACTGATACAGCCTTGTACCTGATACAGCCTTGTACCTGACACAGCCTTGTACCTGACACAGCCTTGTACCTGACACAGCCTTGTCACTGGTACAGCCTTGTACCTGATACAGAATTGTCACTGATACAGCCTTGTACCTGATACAGCCTTGTACCTGATCCAGCCTTGTCGCTGATATAGCCTTGTACCTGATACAGCCTTGTCACTGGTACAGCCTTGTACCTGATACAGCCTTGTCACTGGTACAGCCTTGTACCTGATCCAGCCTTGTCGCTGATACAGCCTTGTACCTGATACAGCCTTGTGCCTGATACAGCCTTGTACCTGATACAGCCTTGTCACTGTTACAGCCTTGTCACTGATACAGCCTTGTACCTGTTACAGCCTTGTACCTGTTACAGCCTTGTCGCTGATACAGCCTTGTTGCTGATACAGCCTTGTCGCTGATACAGCCTTGTACCTGATGCAGCCTTGTCACTGCTACAGCCTTGTCACTGATACAGCCTTGTCACTGATACAGCCTTGTTCCTGATACAGCCGTGTACCTGATACAGCCTTGTCGCTGATACAGCCTTGTATCTGATACAGCCTTGTCACTGATACAGCCTTGTACCTGATACAGCCTTGTACTTGATACAGCCTTGTCGCTGATACAGCCTTGTCGCTGATACAGCCTTGTACCTGATACAGCCTTGTACCTGATACAGCCTTGTCGCTGATACAGCCTTGTACCTGATACAGCCTTGTCGCTGATACGTTCTTGTCGTTGATACAGCCTTGTCACTGATACAGCCTTGTCGCTGATACAGCCTTGTCCCTGATACAGCCTTGTCGCTGATACGGTCTTGTCGTTGATACAGCCTTGTCACTGATACAGCCTTGTCGCTGATATATCCTTGTACCTGATACAGCCTTGTACCTGATACAGCCTTGTCACTGATACTGCCTTGTCGATGTTATAGCCTTGTACCTGATACAGCCTTGTACCTGATACAGCCTTGACACTGGTACAGCCTTATACCTGATGCAGCCTTGTTGCTGTTATAGCCTTGTACCTGATATAGCCTTGTACCTGATACAGCCTAGTACCTGATACAGCATTGTCACTGATACAGCCTTGTCACTGATACTGCCTTGTACCTGATACAGTTTTGTCACTGATACAGCCTTGTACCTGATACAGCCTTGTACCTGATACAGCCTTGTCACTGATACAGCCTTGTACCTGATACAGCCTTGCACCTGATACAGCCTTGTCGCTGATACAGCCTTGTCGCTGATACAGCCTTGTCACTGATACAGCCTTGTACCTGATACAGCCTTGTACCTGATAAAGCCTTGCACCTGATACAGCCTTGTACCTGATACAGCCTTGTACCTGATACAGCCTTGTCACTGATACAGCCTTGTACCTGATACAGCCTTGTCGCTGATACAGCCTTGTCACTGATACAGCCTTGTCACTGATACAGCCTTGTACCTGATACAGCCTTGTCACTGATACAGCCTTGTCACTGATACAGCCTTGTTCCTGGTACAACCTTGTACCTGATACAGCCTTGTCGCTGATACAGCCTTGTACCTGATACAGCCTTGTCGCTGATACAGCCTTGTACCTGATACAGCCTTGTCGCTGATACAGCCTTGTACCTGATAACAGCCTTGTACCTGATACAGCCTTGTCGCTGATACAGCCATGTCGTTGATACAGCCTTGTCCCTGATACAGCCTTGTCCCTGATACAGCCTTGTACTTGATACAGCCTTGTCACTATTACAGCCTTGTCGATGATACAGCTTTGTCGCTGATACAGCCTTGTCGCTGATACAGCATTGTACCTGATACAGCCTTGTACCTGATACAGCCTTGTACCTGATACAGCCTTGTCGCTGTTATAGCCTTGTCGCTGATACAGCCTTGTCGCTGATACAGCCTTGTCGCTGATACAGCCTTGTACCCGATACAGCCTTGTCACTGGTACAGCCTTGTCACTGGTACAGCCTTGTCGCTGATACAGCCTTGTACTTGATACAGCCTTGTCACTATTACAGCCTTGTCGCTGATACAGCTTTGTCGCTGATACAGCCTTGTCGCTGATACAGCCTTGTCGCTGATACAGCATTGTACCTGATACTGCCTTGTACCTGATACAGCCTTGTCACAGATACAGCCTTGTACCTGATACAGCCTTGTACCTGACACAGCCTTGTACCTGACACAGCCTTGTACCTGACACAGCCTTGTCACTGGTACAGTCTTGTACCTGATCCAGCCTTGTCGCTGATACAGCCTTGTACCTGATACAGCCTTGTCACTGGTACAGCCTTGTACCTGATACAGCCTTGTCACTGGTACAGCCTTGTACCTAATCCAGCCTTGTCGCTGATACAGCCTTGTACCTGATACAGCCTTGTACCTGATACAGCCTTGTCACTGTTACAGCCTTGTCACCGATACAGCCTTGTACCTGTTACAGCCTTGTACCTGTTACAGCCTTGTCGCTGATACAGCCTTGTTGCTGATACAGCCTTGTCGCTGATACAGCCTTGTAGCTGATGCAGCCTTGTACCTGATGCAGGCTTGTCACTGATACAGCCTTGTCACTGATACAGCCGTGTACCTGATACAGCCGTGTACCTGATACAGCCTTGTCGCTGATACAGCCTTGTATCTGATACAGCCTTGTCTCTGATACAGCCTTGTACCTGATACAGCCTTGTACTTGATACAGCCTTGTCGCTGATACAGCCTTGTCGCTGATACAGCCTTGTACCTGATACAGCCTTGTACCTGATACAGCCTTGTCGCTGATACAGCCTTGTACCTGATACAGCCTTGTCGCTGATACGGTCTTGTCGTTGATACAGCCTTGTCACTGATACAGCCTTGTCGCTGATACAGCCTTGGACCTGATACAGCCTTGTCGCTGATACGGTCTTGTCGTTGATACAGCCTTGTCACTGATACAGCCTTGTCGCTGATATATCCTTGTACATGATACAGCCTTGTACCTGATACAGCCTTGTCACTGATACTGCCTTGTCGATGTTATAGCTTTGTACCTGATACAGCCTTGTACCTGATACAGCCTTGACACTGGTACTGCCTTGTACCTGATACAGCCTTGTCGCTGTTATAGCCTTGTACCTGATACAGCCTTGTACCTGATACAGCCTAGTACCTGATACAGCCTTGTCACTGATACAGCCTTGTCACTGATACAGCCTTGTACCTGATACAGTTTTGTCACTGATACAGCCTTGTACCTGATACAGCCTTGCACCTGATACAGTCTTGTCGCTGATACAGCCTTGTACCTGATACAGCCTTGCACCTGATACAGCCTTGCACCTGATACAGTCTTGTCGCTGATACAGCCTTGTACCTGATACAGCCTTGCACCTGATACAGCCTTGTCACTGATACAGCCTTGTACCTGATACAGCCTTGCACCTGATACAGTCTTGTCGCTGATACAGCCTTGTCGCTGATACAGCCTTGTCACTGATACAGCCTTGTCCCTGATGAGGCCTTGTCACTGATACAGCCTTGTCCCTGGTACAGCCTTGTACCTGATACTGCCTTGTCGCTGATACAGCTTTGTACCTGATACAGCCTTGTCACTGGTACAGCCTTGTACCTGATACAGCCTTGTCGCTGATACAGCCTTGTACCTGATAACAGCCTTGTACCTGATAACAGCCTTGTACCTGATACTGCTTTGTCGCTGATACAACCTTGTCGCTGATACAGCCTTGTCACTGATACAGCCTTGTCACTGATACAGCCTTGTCACTGATGCAGCCTTGTCCCTGATACAACCTTGTACCTGATACAGCCTTGTCGCTGATACAGCCTTGTCGCTGATACAGCCTTGTACCTGATACAGCCTTGTCACTGATACAGCCTTGTACCTGATACAGCCTTGTCACTGATACAGCCTTGTACCTGATACAGCCTTGTCACTGATACAGCCTTGTCACTGATACAGCCTTGTACCTGATACAGCCTTGTACTGATACAGCCTTGTACCTGATACAGCCTTGTCACTGATACAGCCTTGTACCTGATACAGCCTTGTACCTGATACAGCCTTGTCACTGATACAGCCTTGTACCTGATACAGCCTTGTACCTGATACAGCCTTGTACCTGATACAGCCTTGTCACTGATACAGCCTTGTACCTGATACAGCCTTGTACCTGATACAGCCTTGTCACTGATACAGCCTTGTCACTGATACAGCCTTGTACCTGATACAGCCTTGTCGCTGATACAGCCTTGTCACTGATACAGCCTTGTCACTGATACAGCCTTGTACCTGATACAGCCTTGTCACTGATACAGCCTTGTCACTGATACAGCCTTGTTCCTGGTACAGCCTTGTACCTGATACAGCCTTGTCACTGATACAGCCTTGTACCTGATACAGCCTTGTCGCTGATACAGCCTTGTACCTGATACAGCCTTGTCGCTGATACAGCCTTGTACCTGATAACAGCCTTGTACCTGATACAGCCTTGTACCTGATACAGCCTTGTCGCTGATACAGCCTTGTCGTTGATACAGCCTTGTCCCTGATACAGCCTTGTCCCTGATACAGCCTTGTACTTGATACAGCCTTGTCACTATTACAGCCTTGTCGCTGATACAGCTTTGTCGCTGATACAGCCTTGTCGCTGATACAGCATTGTACCTGTTACAGCCTTGTACCTTATACAGCCTTGTCGCTGTTATAGCCTTGTCGCTGATACAGCCTTGTCGCTGATACAGCCTTGTACCTGATACAGCCTTGTACCCGATAAAGCCTTGTCACTGGTACAGCCTTGTCACTGGTACAGCCTTGTCGCTGATACAGCCTTGTACTTGATACAGCCTTGTCACTATTACAGCCTTGTCGCTGATACAGCTTTGTCGCTGATACAGCCTTGTCGCTGATACAGCCTTGTCGCTGATACAGCATTGTACCTGATACTGCCTTGTACCTGATACAGCCAAGTCACTGATACAGCCTTGTACCTGATACAGCCTTGTACCTGACACAGCCTTGTACCTGACACAGCCTTGTACCTGACACAGCCTTGTCACTGGTACAGCCTTGTACCTGATCCAGCCTTGTCGCTGGTACAGCCTTGTACCTGATACAGCCTTGTCACTGGTACAGCCTTGTACCTGATACAGCCTTGTCACTGGTACAGCCTTGTACCTGATCCAGCCTTGTCGCTGATACAGCCTTGTACCTGATACAGCCTTGTACCTGATACAGCCTTGTACCTGATACAGCCTTGTCACTGTTACAGCCTTGTCACTGATACAGCCTTGTACCTGTTACAGCCTTGTACCTGTTACAGCCTTGTACCTGATACAGCCTTGTTGCTGATACAGCCTTGTCGCTGATACAGCCTTGTACCTGATGCAGCCTTGTCACTGCTACAGCCTTGTCACTGATACAGCCTTGTCACTGATACAGCCTTGTTCCTGATACAGCCGTGTACCTGATACAGCCTTGTCGCTGATACAGCCTTGTATCTGATACAGCCTTGTCACTGATACAGCCTTGTACCTGATACAGCCTTGTACATGATACAGCCTTGTCGCTGATACAGCCTTGTCGCTGATACAGCCTTGTACCTGATACAGCCTTGTACCTGATACAGCCTTGTCGCTGATACAGCCTTGTACCTGATACAGCCTTGTCGCTGATACAGTCTTGTCGTTGATACAGCCTTGTCACTGATACAGCCTTGTCGCTGATACAGCCTTGGACCTGATACAGCCTTGTCGCTGATACGGTCTTGTCGTTGATACAGCCTTGTCACTGATACAGCCTTGTCGCTGATATATCCTTGTACCTGATACAGCCTTGTACCTGATACAGCCTTGTCACTGATACTGCCTTGTCGATGTTATAGCCTTGTACCTGATACAGCCTTGTACCTGATACAGCCTTGACACTGGTACAGCCTTATACCTGATGCAGCCTTGTTGCTGTTATAGCCTTGTACCTGATACAGCCTTGTACCTGATACAGCCTAGTACCTGATACAGCATTGTAACTGATACAGCCTTGTCACTGATACTGCCTTGTACCTGATACAGCTTTGTCACTGATACAGCCTTGTACCTGATACAGCCTTGTACCTGATACAGCCTTGTCACTGATACAGCCTTGTACCTGATACAGCCTTGCACCTGATACAGCCTTGTCGCTGATACAGCCTTGTCGCTGATACAGCCTTGTCGCTGATACAGCCTTGTCACTGATACAGCCTTGTCACTGATACAGCCTTGTACCTGATACAGCCTTGCACCTGATACAGCCTTGTACCTGATACAGCCTTGTACCTGATACAGCCTTGTCCCTGATACAGCCTTGTACCTGATACAGCATTGTACCTGATACAGCCTTGTCACTGTTACAGCCTTGTCACTGATACAGCCTTGTACCTGATACAGCCTTGTCGCTGATACAGCCTTGTCACTGATACAGCCTTGTCACTGATACAGCCTTGTACCTGATACAGCCTTGTCACTGATACAGCCTTGTCACTGATACTGCCTTGTTCCTGGTACAACCTTGTACCTGATACAGCCTTGTCGCTGATACAGCCTTGTACCTGATACAGCCTTGTCGCTGATACAGCCTTGTACCTGATACAGCCTTGTCGCTGATACAGCCTTGTACCTGATAACAGCCTTGTACCTGATACAGCCTTGTACCTGATACAGCCTTGTCGCTGATACAGCCATGTCGTTGATACAGCCTTGTCCCTGATACAGCCTTGTCCCTGATACAGCCTTGTACTTGATACAGCCTTGTCACTATTACAGCCTTGTCGCTGATACAGCTTTGTCGCTGATACAGCCTTGTCGCTGATACAGCATTGTACCTGATACAGCCTTGTACCTGATACAGCCTTGTACCTGATACAGCCTTGTCGCTGTTATAGCCTTGTCGCTGATACAGCCTTGTCGCTGATACAGCCTTGTTCCTGATACAGCCTTGTACCCGATACAGCCTTGTCACTGGTACAGCCTTGTCACTGGTACAGCCTTGTCGCTGATACAGCCTTGTACTTGATACAGCCTTGTCACTATTACAGCCTTGTCGCTGATACAGCTTTGTCGCTGATACAGCCTTGTCGCTGATACAGCCTTGTCGCTGATACAGCATTGTACCTGATACTGCCTTGTACCTGATACAGTCTTGTCACAGATACAGCCTTGTACCTGATACAGCCTTGTACCTGACACAGCCTTGTACCTGACACAGCCTTGTACCTGACACAGCCTTGTCACTGGTACAGTCTTGTACCTGATCCAGCCTTGTCGCTGATACAGCCTTGTACCTGATACAGCCTTGTCACTGGTACAGCCTTGTACCTGATACAGCCTTGTCACTGGTACAGCCTTGTACCTAATCCAGCCTTGTCGCTGATACAGCCTTGTACCTGATACAGCCTTGTACCTGATACAGCCTTGTCACTGTTACAGCCTTGTCACCGATACAGCCTTGTACCTGTTACAGCCTTGTACCTGTTACAGCCTTGTCGCTGATACAGCCTTGTTGCTGATACAGCCTTGTCGCTGATACAGCCTTGTAGCTGATGCAGCCTTGTACCTGATGCAGCCTTGTCACTGATACAGCCTTGTCACTGATACAGCCATGTACCTGATACAGCCGTGTACCTGATACAGCCTTGTCGCTGATACAGCCTTGTATCTGATACAGCCTTGTCTCTGATACAGCCTTGTACCTGATACAGCCTTGTACTTGATACAGCCTTGTCGCTGATACAGCCTTGTCGCTGATACAGCCTTGTACCTGATACAGCCTTGTACCTGATACAGCCTTGTCGCTGATACAGCCTTGTACCTGATACAGCCTTGTCGCTGATACGGTCTTGTCGTTGATACAGCCTTGTCACTGATACAGCCTTGTCGCTGATACAGCCTTGTACCTGATACAGCCTTGTCGCTGATACGGTCTTGTCGTTGATACAGCCTTGTCACTGATACAGCCTTGTCGCTGATATATCCTTGTACCTGATACAGCCTTGTACCTGATACAGCCTTGTCACTGATACTGCCTTGTCGATGTTATAGCCTTGTACCTGATACAGCCTTGTACCTGATACAGCCTTGACACTGGTACAGCCTTGTACCTGATACAGCCTTGTCGCTGTTATAGCCTTGTACCTGATACAGCCTTGTACCTGATACAGCCTAGTACCTGATACAGCCTTGTCACTGATACAGCCTTGTCACTGATACAGCCTTGTACCTGATACAGTTTTGTCACTGATACAGCCTTGTACCTGATACAGCCTTGTACCTGATACAGCCTTGTACCTGATACAGCCTTGTCACTGATACAGCCTTGTACCTGATACAGCCTTGCACCTGATACAGTCTTGTCGCTGATACAGCCTTGTCGCTGATACAGCCTTGTCACTGATACAGCCTTGTCCCTGATGAGGCCTTGTCACTGATACAGCCTTGTCCCTGGTACAGCCTTGTACCTGATACTGCCTTGTCGCTGATACAGCTTTGTACCTGATACAGCCTTGTCACTGGTACAGCCTTGTACCTGATACAGCCTTGTCGCTGATACAGCCTTGTACCTGATAACAGCCTTGTACCTGATACTGCTTTGTCGCTGATACAACCTTGTCGCTGATACAGCCTTGTCACTGATACCGCCTTGTCCCGATACAGCTTTGTCCCTGATACAGCCTTGTCTCTGATACAGCCTTGTCCCTGATACAGCCTTGTAGTTGATACAGCCTTGTCGCTATTACAGCCTTGTCGCTAATACAGCCTTGTCGCTGATACAGCCTTGTCGCTGATACAGCCTTGTACCTGATACAGCCTTGTCACTGTTATAGCCTTGTTACTGGTTCAGCCTTGTACCTGATACAGCCTTGTCACTGATACAGCCTTGTACCTGATACAGCCGTATACCTGATACAGCCTTGTATCTGATACAGTCTTGTCACTGATACAGCCTTGTACCTGATACAGCCTTGTACTTGACACAGCTTTGTCACTATTACAGCCTTGTACTTGATACAGCCTTGTCGCTGATACAGCCTTGTACCTGATACAGCCTTGTCACTGATACAGCCTTGTCGCTGATACAGCCCCTTTCACTGATACAGCCTTGTCCCTGATACAACCTTGTACCTGATACAGCCTTGTCGCTGATATAGCCTTGTCGTTGATATAGCCTTATACCTGATACTGCCGTGTCACTGATACAGCCTTGTACCTGATACAGCCTTGTCACTGATACAGCCTTGTCACTGATACAGCCTTGTTCCTGGTACAACCTTGTACCTGATCCAGCCTTGTCGCTGATACAGCCTTGTACCTGATACAGCCTTGTCACTGGTACAGCCTTGTACCTGATACAGCCTTGTCACTGGTACAGCCTTGTACCTAATCCAGCCTTGTCGCTGATACAGCCTTGTACCTGATACAGCCTTGTACCTGATACAGCCTTGTCACTGTTACAGCCTTGTCACCGATACAAGCCTTGTACCTGTTACAGCCTTGTACGTGTTACAGCCTTGTCGCTGATACAGCCTTGTTGCTGATACAGCCTTGTCGCTGATACAGCCTTGTAGCTGATGCAGCCTTGTACCTGATGCAGGCTTGTCACTGATACAGCCTTGTCACTGATACAGCCGTGTACCTGATACAGCCGTGTACCTGATACAGCCTTGTCGCTGATACAGCCTTGTATCTGATACAGCCTTGTCTCTGATACAGCCTTGTACCTGATACAGCCTTGTACTTGATACAGCCTTGTCGCTGATGCAGCCTTGTCGCTGATACAGCCTTGTACCTGATACAGCCTTGTACCTGATACAGCCTTGTCGCTGATACAGCCTTGTACCTGATACAGCCTTGTCGCTGATACGGTCTTGTCGTTGATACAGCCTTGTCACTGATACAGCCTTGTCGCTGATACAGCCTTGGACCTGATACAGCCTTGTCGCTGATACGGTCTTGTCGTTGATACAGCCTTGTCACTGACACAGCCTTGTCGCTGATATATCCTTGTACATGATACAGCCTTGTACCTGATACAGCCTTGTCACTGATACTGCCTTGTCGATGTTATAGCCTTGTACCTGATACAGCCTTGTACCTGATACAGCCTTGACACTGGTACAGCCTTGTACCTGATACAGCCTTGTCGCTGTTATAGCCTTGTACCTGATACAGCCTTGTACCTGATACAGCCTAGTACCTGATACAGCCTTGTCACTGATACAGCCTTGTCACTGATACAGCCTTGTACCTGATACAGTTTTGTCACTGATACAGCCTTGTACCTGATACAGCCTTGTACCTGATACAGCCTTGTCACTGATACAGCCTTGTACCTGATACAGCCTTGCACCTGATACAGCCTTGTCGCTGATACAGCCTTGTCGCTGATACAGCCTTGTCACTGATACAGCCTTGTCCCTGATGAGGCCTTGTCACTGATACAGCCTTGTCCCTGGTACAGCCTTGTACCTGATACTGCCTTGTCGCTGATACAGCCTTGTACCTGATACAGCCTTGTCACTGGTACAGCCTTGTACCTGATACAGCCTTGTCGCTGATACAGCCTTGTACCTGATAACAGCCTTGTCACTGATACAGCGTTGTACCTGATACATCCTTGTCGCTGATACAGCCGTGTCACTGATACAGTCTTGTATCTGATACGGCCTTGTCACAGACACAGCCTTGTCACTGATACAGCCTTGTCACTGATACAGACTTGTCGCTGATACTGCCTTGTCGCTTATACAGCCTTGTACCTGATACTGCCGTGTCACTGATACAACCTAGTACCTGATACAGCCTTGTCGCTGATACAGCCTTGTACCTGATACAGCTTGTCACTGATACAGCCTTGTCCTGATACAGCCTTGTACCTGATACAGCCGTGGCTCTGATACAGCCTTGTCACTGATACAGCCTTGTCGCTGATACAGCCTTGTCTCTGATACAGCCTTGTCGCTGATACAGCCTTGTACCTGATGCAGCCTTTTACCTGATACAGCCTTGTACCTGATACTGCCTTGTACCTGATAATGCCTTGTACCTGATACCGCCTTGTACCTGATACAGCTTGTACCTGATACAGCCTTGTCGCTGATACAGTTTTGTCGCTGATACAGCCTTGTCGCTGATACATCCTTGTACCAGATACAGCCTTGTCACTGATACAGCTTTGTACCTGATACAGCCTTGTACCTGATACAGCCTTGTTCCTGATACAGCCTTGTCCTGATACAGCCTTGTCCTGATACAGCCTTGTCCTGATACAGCCTTGTCCTGATACAGCCTTGTACCTGATACAGCCTTGTCACTGATACAGCCTTGTACCTGATACAGCCTTGTACCTGATACATCCTTGTACCTGATACATCCTTGTACCTGATACAGCCTTGTCCTGATACAGCCTTGTCCTGATACAGCCTTGTCCTGATACAGCCTTGTCCCTGATACAGCCTTGTACCTGATACAGCCTTGTACTGATACAGCCTTGTCCTGATACAGCCTTGTCCTGATACAGCCTTGTCCTGATACAGCCTTGTCCTGATACAGCCTTGTACCTGATACAGCCTTGTACCTGATACAGCCTTGTCCCGATACAGCCTTTACCCAATACAGCCTTGTCCCTGATACAGCCTTGTACCCGATACAGCCTTGTACCTGATACAGCCTTGTCACTGGTACAGCCTTGTCACTGGTACAGCCTTGTCCTGATACAGCCTTGTACCTGATACAGCCTGTGTACTGATACAGCCTTGTCCTGATACAGCCTTGTCCTGATACAGCCTTGTCCTGATACAGCCTTGTCCTGATACAGCCTTGTACCTGATACAGCCTTGTACCTGATACAGCCTTGTCACTGATACAGCCTTGTACCTGATACAGCCTTGTACCTGATACAGCCTTGTACCTGATACAGCCTTGTACCTGATACAGCCTTGTCCTGATACAGCCTTGTACCTGATACAGCCTTGTCCTGATACAGCCTTGTACCTGATACAGCCTTGTCCTGATACAGCCTTGTACCTGATACAGCCTTGTCCTGATACAGCCTTGTACCTGATACAGCCTTGTCCTGATACAGCCTTGTACCTGATACAGCCTTGTCCTGATACAGCCTTGTACCTGATACAGCCTTGTCACTGATACAGCCTTGTCCTGATACAGCCTTGTACCTGATACAGCCTTGTACCTGATACAGCCTTGTACCTGATACAGCCTTGTCCTGATACAGCCTTGTCCTGATACAGCCTTGTACCTGATACAGCCTTGTCCTGATACAGCCTTGTCCTGATACAGCCTTGTCCTGATACAGCCTTGTACCTGATACAGCCTTGTCCTGATACAGCCTTGTACCTGATACAGCCTTGTACCTGATACAGCCTTGTACCTGATACAGCCTTGTCCTGATACAGCCTTGTACCTGATACAGCCTTGTAACTGATACAGCCTTGTCCTGATAGAGCCTTGACACTGATACAGCCTTTTACCTGATACAGCCTTTTTCCTGATATGGCCTTGTTCCTGATACAGCCTTGTACCTGATACTGCCTTGCACCTGATACAACCTTTTACCTGATACAGCCTTGTACCTGATAAAGCCTTGTTGCTGATATAGCCTTGTCTCTGATACAGGTTTGTCACTGATACAGCCTTGTACCTTATGCAGCCTTGTTCCTGATACAGCCTTGTCACTGATACAGCCTTGTCCTGATACAGCCTTGTAACTGATACAGACTTGTCGCTGATACAGCCTTGTCGCTGATGCAGCCTTGTACCTGATACAGCCTTGTACCTGATACAGCCTTGTCACTGATACAGCCTTGTACCTGATACAGCCTTGTCACTGATACAGCCTTGTACCTGATACAGCCTTGTCCTGATACAGCCTTGTACCTGATACAGCCTTGTACCTGATACAGCCTTGTACCTGATACAGCCTTGTCCTGATACAGCCTTGTCCTGATACAGCCTTGTCCTGATACAGCCTTGTCCTGATACAGCCTTGTACCTGATACAGCCTTGTCCTGATACAGCCTTGTCCTGATACAGCCTTGTCCTGATACAGCCTTGTCCTGATACAGCCTTGTACCTGATACAGCCTTGTACCTGATACAGCCTTGTACCTGATACAGCCTTGTCCTGATACAGCCTTGTCCTGATACAGCCTTGTCCTGATACAGCCTTGTACCTGATACAGCCTTGTACCTGATACAGCCTTGTCCTGATACAGCCTTGTCCTGATACAGCCTTGTCCTGATACAGCCTTGTACCTGATACAGCCTTGTCACTGATACAGCCTTGTCCTGATACAGCCTTGTCCTGATACAGCCTTGTCCTGATACAGCCTTGTCCTGATACAGCCTTGTACCTGATACAGCCTTGTACCTGATACAGCCTTGTCCTGATACAGCCTTGTACCTGATACAGCCTTGTACCTGATACAGCCTTGTACCTGATACAGCCTTGTCCTGATACAGCCTTGTCCTGATACAGCCTTGTACCTGATACAGCCTTGTCCTGATACAGCCTTGTACCTGATACAGCCTTGTCACTGATACAGCCTTGTACCTGATACAGCCTTGTCACTGATACAGCCTTGTACCTGATACAGCCTTGTCCTGATACAGCCTTGTACCTGATACAGCCTTGTACCTGATACAGCCTTGTACTGATACAGCCTTGTCCTGATACAGCCTTGTCCTGATACAGCCTTGTACCTGATACAGCCTTGTCCTGATACAGCCTTGTCCTGATACAGCCTTGTCCTGATACAGCCTTGTACCTGATACAGCCTTACCTGATACAGCCTTGTCCTGATACAGCCTTGTACTGATACAGCCTTGTCCTGATACAGCCTTGTCCTGATACAGCCTTGTACCTGATACAGCCTTGTACCTGATACAGCCTTGTCCTGATACAGCCTTGTACCTGATACAGCCTTGTCCTGATACAGCCTTGTCCTGATACAGCCTTGTCCTGATACAGCCTTGTCCTGATACAGCCTTGTACCTGATACAGCCTTGTCCTGATACAGCCTTGTCCTGATACAGCCTTGTCCTGATACAGCCTTGTCCTGATACAGCCTTGTCCTGATACAGCCTTGTACCTGATACAGCCTTGTCACTGATACAGCCTTGTCCTGATACAGCCTTGTACCTGATACAGCCTTGTACCTGATACAGCCTTGATACAGCCTTGTCCTGATACAGCCTTGTACCTGATACAGCCTTGTCCTGATACAGCCTTGTACCTGATACAGCCTTGTACCTGATACAGCCTTGTACCTGATACAGCCTTGTCCTGATACAGCCTTGTCACTGATACAGCCTTGTACCTGATACAGCCTTGTCACTGATACAGCCTTGTACTGATACAGCCTTGTACCTGATACAGCCTTGTCGCTGATACAGCCTTGTACCTGATACAGCCTTGTACCTGATTCAGCCTTGTACCTGATACAGCCTTGTCACGGATACAGCCTTGTACCTGATACAGCCTTGTCGCTGATACAGCCTTGTACCTGATACAGCCTTGTACCTGATACAGCCTTGTACCTGATACAGCCTTGTACCTGATACAGCCTTGTCACTGATACAGCCTTGTCACTGATACAGCCTTGTACCTGATACAGCCTTGTACCTGATACAGCCTTGTACCTGATACAGCCTTGTCCTGATGCAGCCTTGTCCTGATACAGCCTTGTCACTGATACAGCCTTGTCCTGATACAGCCTTGTCCTGATACAGCCTTGTCCTGATACAGCCTTGTACCTGATACAGCCTTGTCCTGATACAGCCTTGTCCTGATACAGCCTTGTCCTGATACAGCCTTGTACCTGATACAGCCTTGTCACTGATACAGCCTTGTCCTGATACAGCCTTGTCCTGATACAGCCTTGTCCTGATACAGCCTTGTACCTGATACAGCCTTGTACCTGATACAGCCTTGTACCTGATACAGCCTTGTCCTGATACAGCCTTGTCCTGATACAGCCTTGTCCTGATACAGCCTTGTCCTGATACAGCCTTGTCCTGATACAGCCTTGTCACTGATACAGCCTTGTCCTGATACAGCCTTGTCCTGATACAGCCTTGTACCTGATACAGCCTTGTCCTGATACAGCCTTGTCCTGATACAGCCTTGTCCTGATACAGCCTTGTCCTGATACAGCCTTGTCCTGATACAGCCTTGTACCTGATACAGCCTTGTACCTGATACAGCCTTGTCCTGATACAGCCTTGTACCTGATACAGCCTTGTACCTGATACAGCCTTGTACCTGATACAGCCTTGTACCTGATACAGCCTTGTCACTGATACAGCCTTGTACCTGATACAGCCTTGTCCTGATACAGCCTTGTACCTGATACAGCCTTGTCACTGATACAGCCTTGTACCTGATACAGCCTTGTCCTGATACAGCCTTGTACCTGATACAGCCTTGTCCTGATACAGCCTTGTACCTGATACAGCCTTGTACCTGATACAGCCTTGTCACTGATACAGCCTTGTCCTGATACAGCCTTGTACCTGATACAGCCTTGTACCTGATACAGCCTTGTCCTGATACAGCCTTGTCCTGATACAGCCTTGTCCTGATACAGCCTTGTACCTGATACAGCCTTGTACCTGATACAGCCTTGTCCTGATACAGCCTTGTACTGATACAGCCTTGTCCTGATACAGCCTTGTCCTGATACAGCCTTGTACCTGATACAGCCTTGTACCTGATACAGCCTTGTCCTGATACAGCCTTGTACCTGATACAGCCTTGTCCTGATACAGCCTTGTCCTGATACAGCCTTGTCCTGATACAGCCTTGTCCTGATACAGCCTTGTACCTGATACAGCCTTGTCCTGATACAGCCTTGTCCTGATACAGCCTTGTCCTGATACAGCCTTGTCCTGATACAGCCTTGTACCTGATACAGCCTTGTACTGATACAGCCTTGTCACTGATACAGCCTTGTCCTGATACAGCCTTGTACCTGATACAGCCTTGTACCTGATACAGCCTTGTCCTGATACAGCCTTGTACCTGATACAGCCTTGTCCTGATACAGCCTTGTACCTGATACAGCCTTGTACCTGATACAGCCTTGTACCTGATACAGCCTTGTCCTGATACAGCCTTGTCCTGATACAGCCTTGTACCTGATACAGCCTTGTCCTGATACAGCCTTGTACCTGATACAGCCTTGTACCTGATACAGCCTTGTCCTGATACAGCCTTGTACCTGATACAGCCTTGTACTGATACAGCCTTGTACCTGATACAGCCTTGTCCTGATACAGCCTTGTACCTGATACAGCCTTGTCCTGATACAGCCTTGTACTGATACAGCCTTGTACCTGATACAGCCTTGTACCTGATACAGCCTTGTCCTGATACAGCCTTGTCCTGATACAGCCTTGTCCTGATACAGCCTTGTACCTGATACAGCCTTGTCCTGATACAGCCTTGTACCTGATACAGCCTTGTCCTGATACAGCCTTGTACCTGATACAGCCTTGTCACTGATACAGCCTTGTACCTGATACAGCCTTGTACCTGATACAGCCTTGTCCTGATACAGCCTTGTACCTGATACAGCCTTGTCACTGATACAGCCTTGTACCTGATACAGCCTTGTCCTGATACAGCCTTGTACCTGATACAGCCTTGTACCTGATACAGCCTTGTCCTGATACAGCCTTGTCCTGATACAGCCTTGTCCTGATACAGCCTTGTCCTGATACAGCCTTGTACCTGATACAGCCTTGTACCTGATACAGCCTTGTCCCTGATACAGCCTTGTCCTGACACAGCCTTGTACCTGATACAGCCTTGTCCCTGATACAGCCTTGTCACTGACACTTCTTTGTCACTGATACAGCCTTGTACTTGACACAGCCTTGTCACTGATGCAGCCTTGTCACTGATACAGCCTTGTACCTGACACAGCCTTGTCACTGATTCAGCCTTGTCACTGATACAGCCTTGTACCTGATACAGCCTTGTCACTGATACAGCCTTGTCACTGATGCAGCCTTGTACCTGATACAGCCTTGTACCTGATACAGCCTTGTCCATGATACAGCCTTGGGACTGATACAGCCTTGTACCTGATACAGCCTTGTACCTGATACAGCCTTGTCCTGATACAGCCTTGTCCTGATACAGCCTTGTCCTGATACAGCCTTGTCACTGATACAGCCTTGTACCTGATACAGCCTTGTCCTGATACAGCCTTGTCCTGATACAGCCTTGTACTGATACAGCCTTGTCCTGATACAGCCTTGTACCTGATACAGCCTTGTCCTGATACAGCCTTGTCCTGATACAGCCTTGTACCTGATACAGCCTTGTACCTGATACAGCCTTGTCACTGATACTCTCTTGTCGCTGATACAGCCTTTCCCTGAAACAGCCTTGTACCTGATACAGCCTTGTACCTGATACAGCCTTGTACCTGATACAGCCTTGTACCTGATACAGCCTTGTCCCTGATACAGCCTTGTACCTGATACAGCCTTGTACCTGATACAGCCTTGTACCTGATACAGCCTTGTACCTGATACAGCCTTGTACCTGATACAGCCTTGTCCTGATACAGCCTTGTACCTGATACAGCCTTGTCCTGATACAGCCTTGTCACTGATACAGCCTTGTACCTGATACAGCCTTGTACCTGATACAGCCTTGTCACTGATACAGCCTTGTCCTGATACAGCCTTGTACCTGATACAGCCTTGTACCTGATACAGCCTTGTCCTGATACAGCCTTGTACCTGATACAGCCTTGTCCTGATACAGCCTTGTACCTGATACAGCCTTGTCCTGATACAGCCTTGTCCTGATACAGCCTTGTCCTGATACAGCCTTGTCCTGATACAGCCTTGTACCTGATACAGCCTTGTCCTGATACAGCCTTGTACCTGATACAGCCTTGTCACTGATACAGCCTTGTACCTGATACAGCCTTGTACCTGATACAGCCTTGTCCTGATACAGCCTTGTCCTGATACAGCCTTGTACCTGATACAGCCTTGTACCTGATACAGCCTTGTCCTGATACAGCCTTGTACCTGATACAGCCTTGTCCTGATACAGCCTTGTCCTGATACAGCCTTGTCACTGATACAGCCTTGTCCTGATACAGCCTTGTACCTGATACAGCCTTGTCCTGATACAGCCTTGTCCTGATACAGCCTTGTCCTGATACAGCCTTGTCCTGATACAGCCTTGTACCTGATACAGCCTTGTACCTGATACAGCCTTGTCACTGATACAGCCTTGTCCTGATACAGCCTTGTACCTGATACAGCCTTGTACCTGATACAGCCTTGTCCTGATACAGCCTTGTACCTGATACAGCCTTGTACCTGATACAGCCTTGTCCTGATACAGCCTTGTACCTGATAAAGCCTTGTACCTGATACAGCCTTGTACCTGATACAGCCTTGTCACTGATACAGCCTTGTCCTGATACAGCCTTGTACTGATACAGCCTTTTCACTGATACAGCCTTGTACCTGATACAGCCTTGTACCTGATACAGCCTTGTTCCTGATACAGCCTTGTCACTGATACAGCCTTGTACCTGATACAGCCTTGTACCTGATAGAGCCTTGTCACTGATACAGCCTTGTCCTGATACAGCCTTGTCCTGATACGGCCTTGTACCTGATACAGCCTGGTCACTGATACTGCCTTGTACCTGATACAGCCTTGTACCTGATACAGCCTTGTACTGATACAGCCTTGTCCTGATACAGCCTTGTCGCTGCTACAGCTTTGTACCGGATACAGCCTTGTCACTGATACAGCCTTGTACCTGATACAGCCTTGTCACTGATACAGCCTTGTACCTGATACAGCCTTGTCCCTGATACAGCCTTGTACCTGATACAGCCTTGTACCTGATACAGCCTTGTCACTGATACAGCCTTGTCACTGATACAGCCTTGTCCTGATACAGCCTTGTACCTGATACAGCCTTGTCCTGATACAGCCTTGTACTGATACAGCCTTGTCCTGATACAGCCTTGTACCTGATACAGCCTTGTACCTGATACAGCCTTGTCACTGATACAGCCTTGTACTGATACAGCCTTGTCCTGATACAGCCTTGTCCTGATACAGCCTTGTCCTGATACAGCCTTGTACCTGATACAGCCTTGTCCTGATACAGCCTTGTACCTGATACAGCCTTGTCCTGATACAGCCTTGTCCTGATACAGCCTTGTCACTGATACAGCCTTGTCCTGATACAGCCTTGTACCTGATACAGCCTTGTCCTGATACAGCCTTGTCCTGATACAGCCTTGTCCTGATACAGCCTTGTCCTGATACAGCCTTGTACCTGATACAGCCTTGTACCTGATACAGCCTTGTCCTGATACAGCCTTGTCTGATACAGCCTTGTACCTGATACAGCCTTGTACCTGATACAGCCTTGTCCTGATACAGCCTTGTACCTGATACAGCCTTGTCCTGATACAGCCTTGTACCTGATACAGCCTTGTACTGATACAGCCTTGTACCTGATACAGCCTTGTCCTGATACAGCCTTGTCCTGATACAGCCTTGTACCTGATACAGCCTTGTCACTGATACAGCCTTGTACCTGATACAGCCTTGTACCTGATACAGCCTTGTCCTGATACAGCCTTGTACCTGATACAGCCTTGTCCTGATACAGCCTTGTACCTGATACAGCCTTGTCCTGATACAGCCTTGTCCTGATACAGCCTTGTCACTGATACAGCTTTGTACCTGATACAGCCTTGTACCTGATACAGACTTGTCCCTGATACAGCCTTGTCACTGATACAGCCTTGTCACTGATACAGCCTTGTACCTGATAGAGCCTTGTACCTGATACAGCCTTGTCCTGATACAGCCTTGTCCTGATACAGCCTTGTCCTGATACAGCCTTGTCCTGATACAGCCTTGTCACTGATACAGCCTTGTACCTGATACAGCCTTGTACCTGATACAGCCTTGTCCTGATACAGCCTTGTACCTGATACAGCCTTGTCCTGATACAGCCTTGTACCTGATACAGCCTTGTCCTGATACAGCCTTGTACCTGATACAGCCTTGTACCTGATACAGCCTTGTCCTGATACAGCCTTGTCCTGATACAGCCTTGTCCTGATACAGCCTTGTACCTGATACAGCCTTGTCCTGATACAGCCTTGTCCTGATACAGCCTTGTCCTGATACAGCCTTGTACCTGATACAGCCTTGTCCTGATACAGCCTTGTCCTGATACAGCCTTGTCCTGATACAGCCTTGTCCTGATACAGCCTTGTACCTGATACAGCCTTGTCACTGATACAGCCTTGTCCTGATACAGCCTTGTACCTGATACAGCCTTGTCCTGATACAGCCTTGTCCTGATACAGCCTTGTACCTGATACAGCCTTGTCCTGATACAGCCTTGTCACTGATACAGCCTTGTACCTGATACAGCCTTGTACCTGATACAGCCTTGTCCTGATACAGCCTTGTACCTGATACAGCCTTGTCCTGATACAGCCTTGTACCTGATACAGCCTTGTCCTGATACAGCCTTGTCCTGATACAGCCTTGTCCTGATACAGCCTTGTCCTGATACAGCCTTGTACCTGATACAGCCTTGTCCTGATACAGCCTTGTCCTGATACAGCCTTGTACCTGATACAGCCTTGTACCTGATACAGCCTTGTCCTGATACAGCCTTGTCCTGATACAGCCTTGTCCTGATACAGCCTTGTACCTGATACAGCCTTGTCCTGATACAGCCTTGTCCTGATACAGCCTTGTCCTGATACAGCCTTGTCCTGATACAGCCTTGTACCTGATACAGCCTTGTACCTGATACAGCCTTGTACCTGATACAGCCTTGTACTGATACAGCCTTGTACCTGATACAGCCTTGTCCTGATACAGCCTTGTACCTGATACAGCCTTGTACCTGATACAGCCTTGTACCTGATACAGCCTTGTCACTGATACAGCCTTGTCACTGATACAGCCTTGTACCTGATACAGCCTTGTCCTGATACAGCCTTGTCACTGATACAGCCTTGTACCTGATACAGCCTTGTCCTGATACAGCCTTGTCCTGATACAGCCTTGTCCTGATACAGCCTTGTACCTGATACAGCCTTGTACCTGATACAGCCTTGTCCTGATACAGCCTTGTACCTGATACAGCCTTGTCCTGATACAGCCTTGTACCTGATACAGCCTTGTCCTGATACAGCCTTGTACCTGATACAGCCTTGTACCTGATACAGCCTTGTCCTGATACAGCCTTGTCCTGATACAGCCTTGTACCTGATACAGCCTTGTCACTGATACAGCCTTGTACCTGATACAGCCTTGTACTGATACAGCCTTGTCCTGATACAGCCTTGTCCTGATACAGCCTTGTCCTGATACAGCCTTGTACCTGATACAGCCTTGTACCTGATACAGCCTTGTACCTGATACAGCCTTGTCCTGATACAGCCTTGTCCTGATACAGCCTTGTCCTGATACAGCCTTGTACCTGATACAGCCTTGTCCTGATACAGCCTTGTCACTGATACAGCCTTGTCCTGATACAGCCTTGTCCTGATACAGCCTTGTACTGATACAGCCTTGTCCTGATACAGCCTTGTCCTGATACAGCCTTGTCATGATACAGCCTTGTACCTGATACAGCCTTGTACCTGATACAGCCTTGTACCTGATACAGCCTTGTACCTGATACAGCCTTGTCACTGATACAGCCTTGTACCTGATACAGCCTTGTCCTTGATACAGCCTTGTACCTGATACAGCCTTGTACCTGATACAGCCTTGTCCCTGATATATCCTTGTCACTGATACAGCCTTGTACCTGATACAGCCTTGTACCTGATACAGCCTTGTCCTGATACAGCCTTGTACCTGATACAGCCTTGTCCTGATACAGCCTTGTACCTGATACAGCCTTGTCCTGATACAGCCTTGTCCTGATACAGCCTTGTCCTGATACAGCCTTGTACCTGATACAGCCTTGTACCTGATACAGCCTTGTCCTGATACAGCCTTGTACTGATACAGCCTTGTCCTGATACAGCCTTGTACCTGATACAGCCTTGTACCTGATACAGCCTTGTCCTGATACAGCCTTGTCACTGATACAGCCTTGTACCTGATACAGCCTTGTACCTGATACAGCCTTGTCCTGATACAGCCTTGTACCTGATACAGCCTTGTCCTGATACAGCCTTGTCCTGATACAGCCTTGTCCTGATACAGCCTTGTCCTGATACAGCCTTGTACCTGATACAGCCTTGTCCTGATACAGCCTTGTCCTGATACAGCCTTGTCCTGATACAGCCTTGTCCTGATACAGCCTTGTACCTGATACAGCCTTGTACATGATAGGGCCTTGTCACTGATACAACCTTGTCACTTATACAGCCTTGTACCTGATACAGCCTTGTACCTGATACAGCCTTGTCACTGATACAGCCTTGTACCTGATACAGCCTTGTCATGATACAGCCTTGTACCTGATACAGCCTTGTACCTGATACAGCCTTGTACCTGATACAGCCTTGTCACTGATACAGCCTTGTCACTGATACAGCCTTGTACCTGATACAGCCTTGTCACTGATACAGCCTTGTACCTGATACAGCCTTGTACCTGATACAGCCTTGTCACTGATACAGCCTTGTCCTGATACAGCCTTGTACCTGATACAGCGTTGTCCCTGATACAGCCTTGTCACTGATACAGCCTTGTCCTGATACAGCCTTGTCACTGATACAGCTTTGTACCTGATACAGCCTTGTACCTGATACAGACTTGTCCTGATACAGCCTTGTACCTGATACAGCCTTGTCCTGATACAGCCTTGTCCTGATACAGCCTTGTCCTGATACAGCCTTGTCCTGATACAGCCTTGTCACTGATACAGCCTTGTCCCTGATACAGCCTTGTACCTGATACAGCCTTGTCCTGATACAGCCTTGTACCTGATACAGCCTTGTCCTGATACAGCCTTGTCCTGATACAGCCTTGTCCTGATACAGCCTTGTACCTGATACAGCCTTGTACCTGATACAGCCTTGTCACTGATACAGCCTTGTACTGATACAGCCTTGTCCTGATACAGCCTTGTCCTGATACAGCCTTGTCCTGATACAGCCTTGTACTGATACAGCCTTGTCACTGATACAGCCTTGTACTGATACAGCCTTGTCCTGATACAGCCTTGTACCTGATACAGCCTTGTCACTGATACAGCCTTGTCCTGATACAGCCTTGTCCTGATACAGCCTTGTCACTGATACAGCCTTGTACCTGATACAGCCTTGTCCTGATACAGCCTTGTCCTGATACAGCCTTGTACCTGATACAGCCTTGTCCTGATACAGCCTTGTACCTGATACAGCCTTGTCACTGATACAGCCTTGTCACTGATACAGCCTTGTACCTGATACAGCCTTGTACTGATACAGCCTTGTCACTGATACAGCCTTGTCCTGATACAGCCTTGTCCTGATACAGCCTTGTCCTGATACAGCCTTGTACCTGATACAGCCTTGTACCTGATACAGCCTTGTACCTGATACAGCCTTGTACCTGATACAGCCTTGTCCTGATACAGCCTTGTACCTGATACAGCCTTGTCCTGATACAGCCTTGTACCTGATACAGCCTTGTACCTGATACAGCCTTGTCCTGATACAGCCTTGTCCTGATACAGCCTTGTACCTGATACAGCCTTGTCCTGATACAGCCTTGTCACTGATACAGCCTTGTCCTGATACAGCCTTGTACCTGATACAGCCTTGTCCTGATACAGCCTTGTACCTGATACAGCCTTGTCCTGATACAGCCTTGTACCTGATACAGCCTTGTCCTGATACAGCCTTGTACCTGATACAGCCTTGTACCTGATACAGCCTTGTCCTGATACAGCCTTGTCCTGATACAGCCTTGTCCTGATACAGCCTTGTCCTGATACAGCCTTGTACCTGATACAGCCTTGTCCTGATACAGCCTTGTCCTGATACAGCCTTGTCCTGATACAGCCTTGTCCTGATACAGCCTTGTACCTGATACAGCCTTGTACCTGATACAGCCTTGTCCTGATACAGCCTTGTCCTGATACAGCCTTGTCCTGATACAGCCTTGTCCTGATACAGCCTTGTACCTGATACAGCCTTGTCACTGATACAGCCTTGTCCTGATACAGCCTTGTCCTGATACAGCCTTGTACCTGATACAGCCTTGTACCTGATACAGCCTTGTACTGATACAGCCTTGTCCTGATACAGCCTTGTCCTGATACAGCCTTGTCCTGATACAGCCTTGTCCTGATACAGCCTTGTCCTGATACAGCCTTGTCCTGATACAGCCTTGTACCTGATACAGCCTTGTACCTGATACAGCCTTGTCACTGATACAGCCTTGTACCTGATACAGCCTTGTACCTGATACAGCCTTGTACCTGATACAGCCTTGTACTGATACAGCCTTGTCCTGATACAGCCTTGTACCTGATACAGCCTTGTCCTGATACAGCCTTGTACCTGATACAGCCTTGTCACTGATACAGCCTTGTACCTGATACAGCCTTGTACCTGATACAGCCTTGTCCTGATACAGCCTTGTCCTGATACAGCCTTGTACCTGATACAGCCTTGTCACTGATACAGCCTTGTCCTGATACAGCCTTGTCACTGATACAGCCTTGTACCTGATACAGCCTTGTACCTGATACAGCCTTGTCCTGATACAGCCTTGTACCTGATACAGCCTTGTCCTGATACAGCCTTGTACCTGATACAGCCTTGTACCTGATACAGCCTTGTCCTGATACAGCCTTGTCCTGATACAGCCTTGTCCTGATACAGCCTTGTACCTGATACAGCCTTGTACCTGATACAGCCTTGTACCTGATACAGCCTTGTCCTGATACAGCCTTGTCCTGATACAGCCTTGTCCTGATACAGCCTTGTACCTGATACAGGCCTTGTCGCCTGATACAGCCTAGACCTGATAAGCATTGTCGCTGTTACAGCCTTGTCAGCTGAGACAGCCTTGTACCTGATTCTGCCTTGTCACTGATACAGCGTTGTCGCCTGATACAGCCTTGTCACTGATACAGCTTTTACCTGATAGCAGCCTTGTCCTGATTACAGCCTTGTACGCTGATACAGCCTTGTAGCTTGATACTAGCCTTGTCCATGATACAGCCTTTGTCCCTGATACAGCCTTGTCGCTGATACACCTAGTATCTGATCAGCCTTGTACGGAAACAGGCCTTGTACCCTGATACAGCCTTGCTGCTGATACAGCCTTGTCACTGATACAGCCTTGTCACTGATACAGCCTTGTCACTGATACAACTTTGTACCTGATACAGCCTTGTCAGTAATACAGCCTTGTCACTGATACAGCCTTGTGACTGATACAGCCTTGTACCTGATACAGCCTTTTACCTGATACAGCCTTGTCACTGATACAGCCTTGTCACTGATACAGCCTTGTACCTGATACAGCCTTGTACCTGATACAGCCTTGTACCTGATGCAGCCTTGTACCTGATACAGCCTTGTCGCTGATACAGCCTTGTACCTGATACAGCCTTGTCACTGATACAGCCTTGTACCTGATACAGCCTTGTCACTGATACAGCCTTGTCCTGATACAGCCTTGTACCTGATACAGCCTTGTCCTGATACAGCCTTGTCCTGATACAGCCTTGTCCTGATACAGCCTTGTCCTGATACAGCCTTGTCCTGATACAGCCTTGTCCTGATACAGCCTTGTCCTGATACAGCCTTGTACCTGATACAGCCTTGTCACTGATACAGCCTTGTCCTGATACAGCCTTGTACCTGATACAGCCTTGTCCTGATACAGCCTTGTCCTGATACAGCCTTGTACCTGATACAGCCTTGTACCTGATACAGCCTTGTACCTGATACAGCCTTGTCCTGATACAGCCTTGTACTGATACAGCCTTGTCCTGATACAGCCTTGTCCTGATACAAAGCCTTGTCACTGTACAAGCCTTGTCCGTGATAACAGCCTTGTCGCAGATACAGCCTTGTACCTGAATACAGCCTTGGCACTGGTACAGCTTTTCGCTTATAAAAGCTTGTCACTGATACAAGCCTTGTACTGATACAGCCTTGGAACTGAGGACAGCCTTGTCCCTTGTACAGGCCTTGTCATTGTTACAGCCTTTTACCATGATACAGCCATATCCATGTACAGCCCTTGTCACTAATAGAGCCCTTGTCTCTGATACAGCCTTGACACTGATACAGCCTTGTCAGCTGATACAGCCTTGTAGCCTGATAAGCCTTGTACTGATACACCCTTCGACGATGCAGCTTTGTCACTGTACTGCCTTGTCCTGAGACAGCCTTGTCCAGCTGATACAGCCTTGTCACTGAACAAGCCTTGTAGCTGATACAGCCTTGTCCTGATACTGCCTTGTACCTGATACAGCCTTGTCCTGATACAGCCTTGTCGCTGATACAGCCTTGTACGTTGATACAGCCTTGTACCTGATACAGCCTTGTACCTGATACAGCCTTGTCCTGATACAGCCTTGTCCTGATACAGCCTTGTACCTGATACAGCCTTGTACCTGATACAGCCTTGTCCTGATACAGCCTTGTACCTGATACAGCCTTGTACCTGATACAGCCTTGTCCTGATACAGCCTTGTCACTGATACAGCCTTGTCCTGATACAGCCTTGTACCTGATACAGCCTTGTCCTGATACAGCCTTGTCCTGATACAGCCTTGTCCTGATACAGCCTTGTCCTGATACAGCCTTGTACCTGATACAGCCTTGTACCTGATACAGCCTTGTCACTGATACAGCCTTGTCCTGATACAGCCTTGTACCTGATACAGCCTTGTACCTGATACAGCCTTGTACTGATACAGCCTTGTACCTGATACAGCCTTGTCCTGATACAGCCTTGTACCTGATACAGCCTTGTCCTGATACAGCCTTGTACCTGATACAGCCTTGTCCTGATACAGCCTTGTCACTGATACAGCCTTGTACCTGATACAGCCTTGTCCTGATACAGCCTTGTACCTGATACAGCCTTGTACCTGATACAGCCTTGTCCTGATACAGCCTTGTACCTGATACAGCCTTGTACCTGATACAGCCTTGTCCTGATACAGCCTTGTCCTGATACAGCCTTGTACCTGATACAGCCTTGTACCTGATACAGCCTTGTCACTGATACAGCCTTGTCCTGATACAGCCTTGTACCTGATACAGCCTTGTACCTGATACAGCCTTGTCCTGATACAGCCTTGTACCTGATACAGCCTTGTCCTGATACAGCCTTGTACCTGATACAGCCTTGTACTGATACAGCCTTGTACCTGATACAGCCTTGTCCTGATACAGCCTTGTACCTGATACAGCCTTGTACCTGATACAGCCTTGTCACTGATACAGCCTTGTACCTGATACAGCCTTGTACCTGATACAGCCTTGTTCCTGATACAGCCTTGTACCTGATACAGCCTTGTACCTGATACAGCCTTGTCACTGATACAGCCTTGTACCTGATACAGCCTTGTACCTGATACAGCCTTGTCGCTGATACAGCCTTGTCGCTGATACAGCCTTGTCACTGATACAGCCTTGTCCTGATACAGCCTTGTCCTGATACAGCCTTGTACCTGATACAGCCTTGTACCTGATACAGCCTTGTCCTGATACAGCCTTGTCCTGATACAGCCTTGTCCTGATACAGCCTTGTCACTGATACAGCTTTGTACCTGATACAGCCTTGTACCTGATACATCCTTGTACCTGATACATCCTTGTACCTGATACAGCCGTGTCACTGATACAGCCTTGTACCTGATATGGCCTTGTCACTGATACAGCCTTGTACCTGATACAGCCTTGTACCTGATACAGCCTTGTCCTGATACAGCCTTGTACCTGATACAGCCTTGTACCTGATACATCCTTGTACCTGATACATCCTTGTACCTGATACAGCCGTGTCACTGATACAGCCTTGTACCTGATATGGCCTTGTCACTGATACAGCCTTTTCGCTGATACAGCCTTGTACGTGATAGAGCCTTGTACCTGATACAGCCTTGTCCCTGATACAGCCTTGTACCTGATACAGCCTTGTCGCTGATACAGCCTTGTCCTGATACAGCCTTGTACCTGATACAGCCTTGTAACTGATACAGCCTTGTAACTGATTACAGCCTTGTCAGCTGATACAGCCTTGTAGCTGATACAGCCTTGGAACTGATACAGCCTTGTCACTGATACAGCCTTGTCGCGTGATACAGCCTTGTCACTGATACAGCCTTGTCGCTGATACGCCTTGTACGCTGATACACCTTGTCTCGGATACAGCCTTGTACCTGATACAGCCTTGACCTGATACAGCTTGTCGCTGATACAGCCTTGTCCTGATACAGCCTTGTCACTGATTCAGCCTTGTACCTGATACAGCCTTGTCACTGATACAGCCTTGACCTGATACAGGCCTTGTCGCTGTTACAGCCTTGTCCCTGATACAGCCCTTGTACCTGATACAAGCCTTGTCGCTGATACAGCCTTGTCACTGATACAGCCTTGTCGCTGATACAGCCTTGTAACTGATAAAGCCTTGTCACGGATACAGCCTTGTCACTGATACAGCCTTGTCGCTGATACAGCCTTGTACCTGATACAGCCTTGTCCCTGATACAGCCTTGTACCTGATACAGCCTTTTCACTGTACAGCCCTTGTCACTGATACAAGCCTTGTCACTGATACAGCCTTGTCCTGATACAGCTTGTCACTGATACAGCCTTGTCACTGATACAGCCTTGTACGCTGATACAGCATTGTCGCTGATACACCTTGTCGTGATACAGCCTTGTACTGATACAGCCTTGTCCTGATACAGCCTTGTACCTGATACAGCCTTGTCACTGATACAGCCTTGTACCTGATACAGCCTTGTCCTGATACAGCCTTGTCGCTGATACTAGCCTTGTACATGTTACAGCCTTGTCGCTGATACAGCCTTGTCACTGATACAGCTTTGTCCGCTGATATCAACCTAGTACTGGTACAGCCCTTGTCACTGATACAGCCTTGTCGCTGTAATAGCCTTGTACGTGTATAAGCCTTGTACCTGAATACAGCCCTTGTCCACTGATACAGCCTTGTTCTGTTATAGCCTTGTACCGAGTATACAGCATTGTACCAGCAAGTACAGCCTGTTGTAACCTAATACACCCTTGTCACCGTGTACAGCATTGAACCAGATACAACTTGTCACTGATACAGCCTTGTCCCTGATACAGCCTGTACTGATAGAGAATTGTCCGGCTGTTACAGCCTTGTCCACTGTTACTGCCTTGTCATTGATACAACCTTGTGCCTGAATGCCTTGACACTTGAACAGCCTTGTCACTGGAACAGCTTGATCACTGATACAGCCTTGTCACTGGTACAGCCTGTACTGATACAGCCTTGTCGCTGATACAGCCTTGTACGCTGATACAGCCTTGTCCTGATTACAGCCTTGTACTCATACAGCCTTGTACCTGATACAGCCTTGTACTTTATACAGCATTGTCACTATACAACCTTGTAGCTGATACAGCATTTTCGCTGATAAAGCCTTCTACCTGATACAGCCTTGTCGGTGATACAGCCTTGTACCTCATACACCCTTGTCACTGGTACAGCATTGTACCTGTTACAGCCTCGTCACTGATACAGACTTGTACCTGATACAGCCTTGTACCTGATACAGCCTTGTACCTGATACAGCCTTGTTCCTGATAACAGTCTTGTAACTGATACAGCCGTGTACCTGATACAGACTTGTCGCTGATACAGCCTTGTCAAGGATACAGCCTTGTCCCTGATACAGCCTTGTACCTGATACAGCCTTGTCGCTGATACAGCCTTGTACCTGATACAGCCTTGTCGCTGATACAGCCTTGTCGCTGATACAACCTTGTCGTTGATACAGCCTTGTCACTGATACAGACTTGTCACTGTTAAAGCCTTGTCGCTGATACAGCCTTGTCACTGATACAGCTTTGTCCCTGATACAGCCTAGTACCTGGTACAGCCTTGTCACTGATACAGCCTTGTCGCTGTTATAGCCTTGTACGTGGTATAGCCTTGTACCTGATACAGCCTTGTCACTGATACAGCCTTGTTGCTGTTATATCCTTGTACCTGATACAGCATTGTACCTGATACAGCCTTGTACCTAATACACCCTTGTCACTTGTACAGCATTGTACCTGATACAGCCTTGTCACTGATACAGCCTTGTACCTGATACAGCCTTGTACCTGATACAGCCTTGTCACTGATACAGCCTTGTCGCTGTTATAGCCTTGTACCTGATACAGCATTGTACCTGATACAGCCTTGTTCCTGATACAGCCTTGTTCCTGATACAGCCTTGTCCCTGATACAGCCTTTTCACTGATACAGCCTTGACAATGATGAAACCTTGACACTGATGCAGCCTTGTACCTGATACAGCCTTGTACCTGATACAGCCTTGACACTGATAGAGATTTGTACCTGATACAGCCTTGTAACTGATACAGCCTTGTCACTGATACAGCCTTGTCACTGATACAGCCTTGTCACTGATACAGCCTTGACACTGATACAGCCTTGACACTGAAGCAGCCTTGTACCTGATACCGCCTTGTTACTGATACAGCCTTTTACCTGATACAGCCTTGACACTGATACAGCCTTGTAGCTGATACATTTTACACTGATATACCCTTGTACCTGATACTGCCTTGTATCTGATGCAGTCTTGTGGGTGATAGAGCCTTGTATCTGATATAGCCTTGTCACTGACACAGCCTTGTACCTGATACAGCCTTGTATTTGATACAGCCTTGTCGCTGATACAGCCTTGTCCCTGATACAGCCTTGTCACTAATACAGCCTTGTACCTGATACATCCTAGTCACTGACACAGCCTTGTACCTGATACTGCCTTGTCGCTGATACAGCCTTGTCGCTGATACAACCTTGTCTTTGATACAGCCTTGTCACTGATACAGCCTTGTCACTGTTACGGTCTTGTCGCTGATACAGCCTTGTCACTGATATAGCCTTGTACCTGACACAGCCTTGTACCTGATACAGCCTTGTCACTGATAAAGCCTTGTCGCTGTTATAGCCCTGTACCTGATACAGCCTTGTACCTGATACAGCCTTGTCACTGGTACAGCCTTGTACCTGATAGAGCCTTGTCATGGATACAGCCTTGTCACTGTTATAGCCTTGTACCTGAAACAGCCTTGTCACTAGTACAGCCTTGTCACTGACACAGCCTTGTCACTGATACAGCCTTGTCACTGATACAGCCTTGACAATGATGAAACCTTGACACTGATGCAGCCTTGTACCTGATACAGCCTTGACACTGATACAGCCTTGTACCTGATACAGCCTTGATACTGATACAGCCTTGTACCTGATACAGCCTTGTACCTGATACAGCCTTGTCAGTCATACAGCCTTGTCCCTGATACAGCCTTGTACCTGATAGAGCATTGTCGCTGTTACAGCCTTGTCAAAGATACAGCCTTGTCACTGGTACGGCCTTGTCACTGATACAGCCTTGTCACTGATACAGCCTTGTCACTGATACAGGCTTGACACTGATACAGGGTTGTCGCTGATACAACCTTGTCGTTGATACAGCCTTGTCACTGGTACAGACTTGTCACTGTTAAAGCCTTGTCGCTGATACAGCCTTGTCTCTGATACAGCGTTGTCCCTGATACAGCCTAGTACCTGGTACAGCCTTGTCACTGATACAGCCTTGTCGCTGTTATAGCCTTGTACATGGTATAGCCTTGTACCTGATACAGCCTTGTCACTGATACAGCCTTGTCGCTTTTATAGCCTTGTACCTGATACAGCATTGTACCTGATACAGCCTTGTTCCTGATACAGCCTTGTCACTGGTACAGCCTTGTCACTGATACAGCCTTGTCACTGATACAGCCTTGTCCCGACACAGCCTTGTCACTGATACAGCCTTCTCGCTGATACAGTCTTTTCGCTGATACAGCCTTGTATCTGATACAGCCTTTTCGGTGATACAGCCTTGTACCTAATAAACCCTTGTCACTGGTACAGCACTGTACCTAATACAGCCTTGTCGCTGATACAGCCTTGTCGCTGATACAACCTTGTCGTTGATACAGCCTTGTCACTGATACAGACTTGTCACTGTTAAAGCCTTGTCGCTGATACAGCCTTGTCACTGATACAGCTTTGTCCCTGATTCATCCTAGTACCTGGTACAGCCTTGTCACTGATACAGCCTTGTCGCTGTTATAGCCTTGTACGTGGTATAGCCTTGTACCTGATACAGCCTTGTCACTGATACAGCCTTGTTGCTGTTATAGCCTTGTACCTGATACAGCATTGTACCTGATACAGCCTTGTACCTAATACACCCTTGTCACTTGTACAGCATTGTACCTGATACAGCCTTGTCACTGATACAGCCTTGTCCCTGATACAGCCTTGTACCTGATAGAGCATTGTCGCTGTTACAGCCTTGTCACTGATACAGCCTTGTCATTGATACAACCTTGTGCCTGATATAGCCTTGACACTTGAACAGCCTTGTCACTGGAACAGCCTTGTCACTGATACAGCCTTGTCACTGGTACAGCCTTGTACCTGATACAGCCTTGTCGCTGATACAGCCTTGTACCTGATACAGCCTTGTCACTGATACAGCCTTGTACCTCATACAGCCTTTTCCCGATAAGCCTTGTCCCTGATACAGCCTTGTACTTTATACAGCCTTGTCACTATTACAACCTTGTAGCTGATACAGCATTTTCGCTGATAAAGCCTTCTACCTGATACAGCCTTGTCGGTGATACAGCCTTGTACCTCATACACCCTTGTCACTGGTACAGCATTGTACCTGTTACAGCCTCGTCACTGATACAGACTTGTACCTGATACAGCCTTGTACCTGATACAGCCTTGTACCTGATACAGCCTTGTTCCTGATAACAGTCTTGTACCTGATACAGCCGTGTACCTGATACAGACTTGTCGCTGATACAGCCTTGTCAAGGATACAGCCTTGTCCCTGATACAGCCTTGTACCTGATACAGCCTTGTCGCTGATACAGCCTTGTACCTGATACAGCCTTGTCGCTGATACAGCCTTGTCGCTGATACAACCTTGTCGTTGATACAGCCTTGTCACTGATACAGACTTGTCACTGTTAAAGCCTTGTCGCTGATACAGCCTTGTCACTGATACAGCTTTGTCCCTGATACAGCCTAGTACCTGGTACAGCCTTGTCACTGATACAGCCTTGTCGCTGTTATAGCCTTGTACGTGGTATAGCCTTGTACCTTATACAGCCTTGTCACTGATACAGCCTTGTTGCTGTTATATCCTTGTACCTGATACAGCATTGTACCTGATACAGCCTTGTACCTAATACACCCTTGTCACTTGTACAGCATTGTACCTGATACAGCCTTGTCACTGATACAGCCTAGTACCTGATACAGCCTTGTACCTGATACAGCCTTGTCACTGATACAGCCTTGTCGCTGTTATAGCCTTGTACCTGATACAGCATTGTACCTGATACAGCCTTGTTCCTGATACAGCCTTGTCCCTGATACAGCCTTTTCACTGATACAGCCTTGACAATGATGAAACCTTGACACTGATGCAGCCTTGTACCTGATACAGCCTTGTACCTGATACAGCCTTGACACTGATAGAGACTTGTACCTGATACAGCCTTGTAACTGATACAGCCTTGTACCTGATACAGCCTTGTCCCTGATAGAGCATTGTCGCTGTTACAGCCTTGTCACTGATACAGCCTTGTCATTGGTACGGCCTTGTCACTGATACAGCCTTGTCACTGATACAGCCCTGTCACTGATACAGGCTTGACACTGATACAGGCTTGACACTGATACAGCCTTGACACTGAAGCAGCCTTGCACCTGATACAGCCTTGACACTGATACAGCCTTGGACCTGATACCGCCTTGTAACTGATACAGCCTTGTACCAGATACAGCCTTGTACCTGATACAGCCTTGTACCTGATACAGCCTTGTCCTGATACAGCCTTGTCCTGATACAGCCTTTCACTGATACAGCCTTGTCCTGATACAGCCTTGTACCTGATACAGCCTTGTCCTGATACAGCCTTGTCGCTGATACAGCCTTGTACCTGATACAGCCTTGTCCTGATACAGCCTTGTACCTGATACAGCCTTCTCACTGATACACCCTTGTCACTGGTACAGCATTGTACCTGTTACAGCCTCGTCACTGATACAGACTTGTACCTGATACAGCCTTGTACCTGATACAGCCTTGTACCTGATACAGCCTTGTACCTGATACAGCCTTGTTCCTGATAACAGTCTTGTACCTGATACAGCCGTGTACCTGATACAGACTTGTCGTTGATACAGCCTTGTCAAGGATACAGCCTTGTCTCTGATACAGCCTTGTACCTGATACAGCCTTGTCGCTGATACAGCCTTATACCTGATAGAGCATTGTCGCTGTTACAGCCTTGTCACTGATACAGCCTTGTCATTGATACAACCTTGTGCCTGATATAGCCTTGACACTTGAACAGCCTTGTCACTGGAACAGCCTTGTCACTGATACAGCCTTGTCACTGGTACAGCCTTGTACCTGATACAGCCTTGTCGCTGATACAGCCTTGTACCTGATACAGCCTTGTCACTGATACAGCCTTGTACCTCATACAGCCTTTTCCCGATAAGCCTTGTCCCTGATACAGCCTTGTACTTTATACAGCCTTGTCACTATTACAGCCTTGTAGCTGATACAGCATTTTCGCTGATAAAGCCTTCTACCTGATACCGCCTTGTCGGTGATACAGCCTTGTACCTCATACACCCTTGTCACTGGTACAGCATTGTACCTGTTACAGCCTCGTCACTGATACAGACTTGTACCTGATACAGCCTTGCACCTGATACAGCCTTGTACCTGATACAGCCTTGTTCCTGATAACAGTCTTGTACCTGATACAGCCGTGTACCTGATACAGACTTGTCGCTGATACAGCCTTGTCAAGGATACAGCCTTGTCAAGGATACAGCCTTGTCCCTGATACAGCCTTGTACCTGATACAGCCTTGTCGCTGATACAGCCTTGTCGCTGATACAACCTTGTCGTTGATACAGCCTTGTCACTGATACAGACTTGTCACTGTTAAAGCCTTGTCGCTGATACAGCCTTGTCACTGATACAGCTTTGTCCCTGATACAGCCTAGTACCTGGTACAGCCTTGTCACTGATACAGCCTTGTTGCTGTTATAGCCTTGTACCTGATACAGCATTGTACCTGATACAGCCTTGTACCTAATAGACCCTTGTCACTTGTACAGCATTGTACCTGATACAGCCTTGTCACTGATACAGCCTTGTACCTGATACAGCCTTGTACCTGATACAGCCTTGTTCCTGATAACAGTTTTGTACCTGATACAGCCGTGTACCTGATACAGACTTGTCGCTGATACAGCCTTGTCAAAGATACAGCCTTGTCCCTGATACAGCCTTGTACCTGATACAGCCTTGTCGCTGATACAGCCTTGTTGCTGATACAACCTTGTCGTTGATACAGCCTTGTCACTGATACAGACTTGTGACTGTTAAAGCATTGTCGCTGATACAGCCTTGTCACTGATACAGCTTTGTCCCTGATACAGCCTAGTAACTGGTACAGCCTTGTCACTGATACAGCCTTGTCGCTGTTATAGCCTTGTACGTGGTATAGCCTTGTACCTGATACAGCCTTGTCACTGATACAGCCTTGTCGCTGTTATAGCCTTGTACCTGATACAGCATTGTACCTGATACAGCCTTGTTCCTGATACAGCCTTGTCCCTGATACAGCCTTTTCACTGATACAGCCTTGACAATGATGAAACCTTGACACTGATGCAGCCTTGTACCTGATACAGCCTTGTACCTGATACAGCCTTGTCACCCATACAGCCTTGTACCTGATACACCCTTTTCCCGATACAGCCTTGTCCCTGATACAACCTTGTACTTTATACAGCCTTGTCACTATTACAGCCTTGTAGCTGTTACAGCATTTTCGCTGATAAAGCCTTCTACCTGATACAGCCTTGTCGGTGATACAGCCTTGTACCTAATACACCCTTGTCACTGGTACAGCATTGTACCTGTTACAGCCTCGTCACTGATACAGACTTGTACCTGATACAACCTTGTACCTGATACAGCCTTGTACCTGATACAGCCTTGTTCCTGATAACAGTCTTGTACCTGATACAGCCGTGTACCTGATACAGACTTGTCGTTGATACAGCCTTGTCAAGGATTCAGCCTTGTCACTGATGCAGCCTTGTACCTGATACAGCCTTGTCACTGATACAGCCTTGTCGCTGACACAACCTTGTCGTTGATACAGCCTTGTCACTGTTACAGGCTTGTCACTGTTATAGCCTTGTCGCTGATACAGCCTTGTCGCTGATACAGCCTTTTACCTGATACAGCCTTGTCACTGGTACAGCCTTGTCACTGATACAGCCTTGTCACTGATAAAGCCTTGTCCCGACACAGCCTTGTCACTGATACAGCCTTGTCCCTGATACAGCCTTGTACTTTGTACAGCCTTGTCACTATTACAGCCTTCTCGCTGATACAGTCTTTTCGCTGATACAGCCTTGTACCTGTTACAGCCTTTTCGGTGATACAGCCTTGTACCTAATACACCCTTGTCACTGGTACAGCATTGTACCTGATACAGCCTTGTCACTGATTCAGCTTTGTACCTGATACAGCCTTGTACCTGATAACAGTTTTGTACCTGATACATCCGTGCACCTGATACAGCCTTGTCGCTGATACAGCCTCGTATCTGATACAGCCTTGTCAATGGTTCAGCCTTGTACCTGATACAGTCTTGTCACTGATACAGCCTTGTCGCTGTTAAAGCCTTGTAACTGATACAGCCTTGTCACTGATACAGCCTTGTCACTGATACAGCCTTGTCACTGATACAGCCTTGACACTGATACAGCCTTGACACTGAAGCAGCCTTGTACCTGATACCGCCTTGTAACTGATACAGCCTTTTACCTGATACAGCCTTGACACTGATACAGCCTTGTAGCTGATACATTTTACACTGATATACCCTTGTACCTGATACTGCCTTGTATCTGATGCAGTCTTGTGGGTGATACAGCCTTCTATCTGATATAGCCTTGTCACTGACACAGCCTTGTACCTGATACAGCCTTGTATTTGATACAGCCTTGTCGCTGATACAGCCTTGTCCCTGATACAGCCTTGTCACTAATACAGCCTTGTACCTGATACATCCTAGTCACTGACACAGCCTTGTACCTGATACTGCCTTGTCGCTGATACAGCCTTGTCGCTGATACAACCTTGTCTTTGATACAGCCTTGTCACTGATACAGCCTTGTCACTGTTACGGTCTTGTCGCTGATACAGCCTTGTCACTGATATAGCCTTGTACCTGGCACAGCCTTGTACCTGATACAGCCTTGTCACTGATAAAGCCTTGTCGCTGTTATAGCCCTGTACCTGATACAGCCTTGTACCTGATACAGCCTTGTCACTGGTACAGCCTTGTACCTGATAGAGCCTTGTCATGGATACAGCCTTGTCACTGTTATAGCCTTGTACCTGAAACAGCCTTGTCACTGGTACAGCCTTGTCACTGACACAGCCTTGTCACTGATACAGCCTTGTCACTGATACAGCCTTGACAATGATGAAACCTTGACACTGATGCAGCCTTGTACCTGATACAGCCTTGACACTGATACAGCCTTGTACCTGATACAGCCTTGATACTGATACAGCCTTGTACCTGATACAGCCTTGTACCTGATACAGCCTTGTCAGTCATACAGCCTTGTCCCTGATACAGCCTTGTACCTGATAGAGCATTGTCGCTGTTACAGCCTTGTCACTGATACAGCCTTGTCACTGGTACGGCCTTGTCACTGATACAGCCTTGTCACTGATACAGCCTTGTCTCTGATACAGGCTTGACACTGATACAGGGTTGTCGCTGATACAACCTTGTCGTTGATACAGCCTTGTCACTGATACAGACTTGTCACTGTTAAAGCCTTGTCGCTGATACAGCCTTGTCTCTGATACAGCGTTGTCCCTGATACAGCCTAGTACCTGGTACAGCCTTGTCACTGATACAGCCTTGTCGCTGTTATAGCCTTGTACATGGTATAGCCTTGTACCTGATACAGCCTTGTCACTGATACAGCCTTGTCGCTTTTATAGCCTTGTACCTGATACAGCATTGTACCTGATACAGCCTTGTTCCTGATACAGCCTTGTCACTGGTACAGCCTTGTCACTGATACAGCCTTGTCACTGATACAGCCTTGTCCCGACACAGCCTTGTCACTGATACAGCCTTCTCGCTGATACAGTCTTTTCGCTGATACAGCCTTGTATCTGATACAGCCTTTTCGGTGATACAGCCTTGTACCTAATAAACCCTTGTCACTGGTACAGCACTGTACCTAATACAGCCTTGTCGCTGATACAGCCTTGTCGCTGATACAACCTTGTCGTTGATACAGCCTTGTCACTGATACAGACTTGTCACTGTTAAAGCCTTGTCGCTGATACAGCCTTGTCACTGATACAGCTTTGTCCCTGATTCATCCTAGTACCTGGTACAGCCTTGTCACTGATACAGCCTTGTCGCTGTTATAGCCTTGTACGTGGTATTGCCTTGTACCTGATACAGCCTTGTCACTGATACAGCCTTGTTGCTGTTATAGCCTTGTACCTGATACAGCATTGTACCTGATACAGCCTTGTACCTAATACAGCCTTGTACCTAATACACCCTTGTCACTTGTACAGCATTGTACCTGATACAGCCTTGTCACTGATACAGCCTTGTCCCTGATACAGCCTTTTACCTGATAGAGCATTGTCGCTGTTACAGCCTTGTCACTGATACAGCCTTGTCATTGATACAACCTTGTGCCTGATATAGCCTTGACACTTGAACAGCCTTGTCACTGGAACAGCCTTGTCACTGATACAGCCTTGTCACTGGTACAGCCTTGTACCTGATACAGCCTTGTCGCTGATACAGCCTTGTACCTGATACAGCCTTGTCACTGATACAGCCTTGTACCTCATACAGCCTTTTCCCGATAAGCCTTGTCCCTGATACAGCCTTGTACTTTATACAGCCTTGTCACTATTACAGCCTTGTAGCTGATACAGCATTTTCGCTGATAAAGCCTTCTACCTGATACAGCCTTGTCGGTGATACAGCCTTGTACCTCATACACCCTTGTCACTGGTATAGCATTGTACCTGTTACAGCCTCGTCACTGATACAGACTTGTACCTGATACAGCCTTGTACCTGATACAGCCTTGTACCTGATACAGCCTTGTTCCTGATAACAGTCTTGTACCTGATACAGCCGTGTACCTGATACAGACTTGTCGCTGATACAGCCTTGTCAAGGATACAGCCTTGTCCCTGATACAGCCTTGTACCTGATACAGCCTTGTCGCTGATACAGCCTTGTACCTGATACAGCCTTGTCGCTGATACAGCCTTGTCGCTGATACAACCTTGTCGTTGATACAGCCTTGTCACTGATACAGACTTGTCACTGTTAAAGCCTTGTCGCTGATACAGCCTTGTCACTGATACAGCTTTGTCCCTGATACAGCCTAGTACCTGGTACAGCCTTGTCACTGATACAGCCTTGTCGCTGTTATAGCCTTGTACGTGGTATAGCCTTGTACCTGATACAGCCTTGTCACTGATACAGCCTTGTTGCTGTTATAGCCTTGTACCTGATACAGCATTGTACCTGATACTGCCTTGTACCTAATACACCCTTGTCACTTGTACAGCATTGTACCTGATACAGCCTTGTCACTGATACAGCCTTGTACCTGATACAGCCTTGTACCTGATACAGCCTTGTACCTGATACAGCCTTGTCACTGATACAGCCTTGTCGCTGTTATAGCCTTGTACCTGATACAGCATTGTACCTGATACAGCCTTGTTCCTGATACAGCCTTGTCCCTGATACAGCCTTTTCACTGATACAGCCTTGACAATGATGAAACCTTGACACTGATGCAGCCTTGTACCTGATACAGCCTTGTAGCTGATACAGCCTTGACACTGATAGAGACTTGTACCTGATACAGCCTTGTAACTGATACAGCCTTGTACCTGATACAGCCTTGTACCTGATACAGCCTTCTCAGTCATACAGCCTTGTCCCTGATACAGCCTTGTCCCTGATAGAGCATTGTCGCTGTTACAGCCTTGTCACTGATACAGCCTTGTCATTGGTACGGCCTTGTCACTGATACAGCCTTGTCACTGATACAGCCCTGTCACTGATACAGGCTTGACACTGATACAGGCTTGACACTGATACAGCCTTGACACTGAAGCAGCCTTGCACCTGATACAGCCTTGACACTGATACAGCCTTGGACCTGATACCGCCTTGTAACTGATACAGCCTTGTACCAGATACAGCCTTGTACCTGATACAGCCTTGTCACTGATACAGCCTTGTACCTGATACACCCTTTTCCCGATACAGCCTTGTCCCTGATACAGCCTTGTACTTTATACAGCCTTGTCACTATTACAGCCTTGTAGCTGTTACAGCATTTTCGCTGATAAAGCCTTCTACCTGATACAGCCTTGTCGGTGATACAGCCTTGTACTAATACACCCTTGTCACTGGTACAGCATTGTACCTGTTACAGCCTCGTCACTGATACAGACTTGTACCTGATACAGCCTTGTACCTGATACAGCCTTGTACCTGATACAGCCTTGTACCTGATACAGCCTTGTCCTGATAACAGTCTTGTACTGATACAGCCGTGTACCTGATACAGACTTGTCGTTGATACAGCCTTGTCAAGGATACAGCCTTGTCTCTGATACAGCCTTGTACCTGATACAGCCTTGTCGCTGATACAGCCTTATACCTGATAGAGCATTGTCGCTGTTACAGCCTTGTCACTGATACAGCCTTGTCATTGATACAACCTTGTGCCTGATATAGCCTTGACACTTGAACAGCCTTGTCACTGGAACAGCCTTGTCACTGATACAGCCCTGTCACTGATACAGGCTTGACACTGATACAGGCTTGACACTGATACAGCCTTGACACTGAAGCAGCCTTGCACCTGATACAGCCTTGACACTGATACAGCCTTGGACCTGATACCGCCTTGTAACTGATACAGCCTTGTACCAGATACAGCCTTGTACCTGATACAGCCTTGTCACTGATACAGCCTTGTACCTGATACACCCTTTTCCCGATACAGCCTTGTCCCTGATACAGCCTTGTACTTTATACAGCCTTGTCACTATTACAGCCTTGTAGCTGTTACAGCATTTTCGCTGATAAAGCCTTCTACCTGATACAGCCTTGTCGGTGATACAGCCTTGTACCTAATACACCCTTGTCACTGGTACAGCATTGTACCTGTTACAGCCTCGTCACTGATACAGACTTGTACCTGATACAGCCTTGTACCTGATACAGCCTTGTACCTGATACAGCCTTGTACCTGATACAGCCTTGTTCCTGATAACAGTCTTGTACCTGATACAGCCGTGTACCTGATACAGACTTGTCGTTGATACAGCCTTGTCAAGGATACAGCCTTGTCTCTGATACAGCCTTGTACCTGATACAGCCTTGTCGCTGATACAGCCTTATACCTGATAGAGCATTGTCGCTGTTACAGCCTTGTCACTGATACAGCCTTGTCATTGATACAACCTTGTGCCTGATATAGCCTTGACACTTGAACAGCCTTGTCACTGGAACAGCCTTGTCACTGATACAGCCTTGTCACTGGTACAGCCTTGTACCTGATACAGCCTTGTCGCTGATACAGCCTTGTACCTGATACAGCCTTGTCACTGATACAGCCTTGTACCTCATACAGCCTTTTCCCGATAAGCCTTGTCCCTGATACAGCCTTGTACTTTATACAGCCTTGTCACTATTACAGCCTTGTAGCTGATACAGCATTTTCGCTGATAAAGCCTTCTACCTGATACCGCCTTGTCGGTGATACAGCCTTGTACCTCATACACCCTTGTCACTGGTACAGCATTGTACCTGTTACAGCCTCGTCACTGATACAGACTTGTACCTGATACAGCCTTGTACCTGATACAGCCTTGTACCTGATACAGCCTTGTTCCTGATAACAGTCTTGTACCTGATACAGCCGTGTACCTGATACAGACTTGTCGCTGATACAGCCTTGTCAAGGATACAGCCTTGTCCCTGATACAGCCTTGTCCCTGATACAGCCTTGTACCTGATACAGCCTTGTCGCTGATATAGCCTTGTCGCTGATACAACCTTGTCGTTGATACAGCCTTGTCACTGATACAGACTTGTCACTGTTAAAGCCTTGTCGCTGATACAGCCTTGTCACTGATACAGCTTTGTCCCTGATACAGCCTAGTACCTGGTACAGCCTTGTCACTGATACAGCCTTGTTGCTGTTATAGCCTTGTACCTGATACAGCATTGTACCTGATACAGCCTTGTACCTAATACACCCTTGTCACTTGTACAGCATTGTACCTGATACAGCCTTGTCACTGATACAGCCTTGTACCTGATACAGCCTTGTACCTGATACAGCCTTGTTCCTGATAACAGTTTTGTACCTGATACAGCCGTGTACCTGATACAGACTTGTCGCTGATACAGCCTTGTCAAAGATACAGCCTTGTCCCTGATACAGCCTTGTACCTGATACAGCCTTGTCGCTGATACAGCCTTGTTGCTGATACAACCTTGTCGTTGATACAGCCTTGTCACTGATACAGACTTGTGACTGTTAAAGCATTGTCGCTGATACAGCCTTGTCACTGATACAGCTTTGTCCCTGATACAGCCTAGTAACTGGTACAGCCTTGTCACTGATACAGCCTTGTCGCTGTTATAGCCTTGTACATGGTATAGCCTTGTACCTGATACAGCCTTGTCACTGATACAGCCTTGTCGCTGTTATAGCCTTGTACCTGATACAGCATTGTACCTGATACAGCCTTGTTCCTGATACAGCCTTGTCCCTGATACAGCCTTTTCACTGATACAGCCTTGACAATGATGAAACCTTGACACTGATGCAGCCTTGTACCTGATACAGCCTTGTACCTGATACAGCCTTGTCACCCATACAGCCTTGTACCTGATACACCCTTTTCCCGATACAGCCTTGTCCCTGATACAACCTTGTACTTTATACAGCCTTGTCACTATTACAGCCTTGTAGCTGTTACAGCATTTTCGCTGATAAAGCCTTCTACCTGATACAGCCTTGTCGGTGATACAGCCTTGTACCTAATACACCCTTGTCACTGGTACAGCATTGTACCTGTTACAGCCTCGTCACTGATACAGACTTGTACCTGATACAACCTTGTACCTGATACAGCCTTGTACCTGATACAGCCTTGTTCCTGATAACAGTCTTGTACCTGATACAGCCGTGTACCTGATACAGACTTGTCGTTGATACAGCCTTGTCAAGGATACAGCCTTGTCCCTGATACAGCCTTGTACCTGATACAGCCTTGTCGCTGATACAGCCTTGTCGCAGATACAACCTTGTCGTTGATACAGCCTTGTCACTGATACAGACTTGTCACTGTTAAAGCCTTGTCGCTGATACAGCCTTGTCACTGATACAGCCTTGTTCCTGATACAGCCTTGTCACTGGTACAGCCTTGTCACTGATACAGCCTTGTCACTGATACAGCCTTGTCCCGACACAGCCTTGTCACTGATAAAGCCTTGTCCCTGATACAGCCTTGTACTTTGTACAGCCTTGTCACTATTACAGCCTTCTCGCTGATACAGTCTTTTCGCTGATACAGCCTTGTACCTGTTACAGCCTTTTCGGTGATACAGCCTTGTACCTTATAAACTCTTGTCACTGGTACAGCATTGTACCTCATACAGCCTTGTCACTGATTCAGCTTTGTACCTGATACAGCCTTGTACCTGATAACAGTTTTGTACCTGATACATCCGTGCACCTGATACAGCCTTGTCGCTGATACATCCTCGTATCTGATACAGCCTTGTCAATGGTACAGCCTTGTACCTGATACAGTCTTGTCACTGATACAGCCTTGTCGCTGTTAAAGCCTTTTAACTGATACAGCCTTGTCACTGAAACAGCCTTGTCACTGATACAGCCTTGTCACTGATACAGCCTTGACACTGATACAGCCTTGACACTGAAGCAGCCTTGTACCTGATACCGCCTTGTAACTGATACAGCCTTTTACCTGATACAGCCTTGACACTGATACAGCCTTGTAGCTGATACATTTTACACTGATATACCCTTGTACCTGATACTGCCTTGTATCTGATGCAGTCTTGTGGGTGATACAGCCTTCTATCTGATATAGCCTTGTCACTGACACAGCCTTGTACCTGATACAGCCTTGTATTTGATACAGCCTTGTCGCTGATACAGCCTTGTCCCTGATACAGCCTTGTCACTAATACAGCCTTGTACCTGATGCATCCTAGTCACTGACACAGCCTTGTACCTGATACTGCCTTGTCGCTGATACAACCTTGTCGCTGATACAACCTTGTCGCTGATACAACCTTGTCTTTGATACAGCCTTGTCACTGATACAGCCTTGTCACTGTTACGGTCTTGTCGCTGATACAGCCTTGTCACTGATATAGCCTTGTACCTGATACAGCCTTGTACCTGGTACAGCCTTGTCACTGATAAAGCCTTGTCGCTGTTATAGCCTTGTACCTGATACAGCTTTGTACCTGATACAGCCTTGTCACTGGTACAGCCTTGTACCTGATAGAGCCTTGTCATGGATACAGCCTTGTCACTGTTATAGCCTTGTACCTGAAACAGCCTTGTAACTGATACAGCCTTGTCACTGACACAGCCTTGTCACTGATACAGCCTTGTCACTGATACAGCCTTGACAATAATGAAACCTTGACACTGATGCAGCCTTGTACCTGATACAGCCTTGACACTGATACAGCCTTGACACTGATACAGCCTTGTACCTGATACAGCCTTGTACCTGATACAGCCTTGTACCTGATACAGCCTTGTACCTGATACAGCCTTGTCAGTCATACAGCCTTGTCCCTGATACAGCCTTGTACCTGATAGAGCATTTTCGCTGTTACAGCCTTGTCACTGATACAGCCTTGTCACTGGTACGGCCTTGTCACTGATAAAGGCTTGACACTGATACAGGGTTGTCGCTGATACAACCTTGTCGTTGATACAGCCTTGTCACTGATACAGACTTGTCACTGATACAGCTTTGTCCCTGATACAGCCTAGTACCTGGTACAGCCTTGTCATTGATACAGCCTTGTCGCTGTTATAGCCTTGTACATGGTATAGCCTTGTACCTGATACAGCCTTGTCACTGATACAGCCTTGTCGCTGTTATAGCCTTGTACCTGATACAGCATTGTACCTGATACAGCCTTGTTCCTGATACAGCCTTGTCACTGGTACAGCTTTGTCACTGATACAGCCTTGTCACTGATACAGCCTTGTCCCGACACAGCCTTGTCACTGATACAGCCTTGTCCCTGATACAGCCTTGTACTTTGTACAGCCTTGTCACTATTACAGCCTTCTCGCTGATACAGTCTTTTCGCTGATACAGCCTTGTACCTGATACAGCCTTTTCAGTGATACAGCCTTGTACCTAATACACCCTTGTCAAAGGTACAGCATTGTACACAATACAGCCTTGTCGCTGATACAGCCTTGTCGCTGATACAACCTTGTCGTTGATACAGCCTTGTCACTGATACAGACTTGTCACTGTTAAAGACTTGTCGCTGATACAGCCTTGTCACTGATACAGCTTTGTCCCTGATACAGCCTAGTACCTGGTACAGCCTTGTCACTGATACAGCCTTGTCGCTGTTATAGCCTTGTACGTGGTATAGCCTTGTACCTGATACAGCCTTGTCACTGATACAGCCTTGTTGCTGTTATAGCCTTGTACCTGATACAGCATTGTACCTGATACAGCCTTGTACCTAATACACCCTTGTCACTTGTACAGCATTGTACCTGATACAGCCTTGTCACTGATACAGCCTTGTACCTGATACAGCCTTGTACCTGATACAGCCTTGTTCCTGATAACAGTTTTGTACCTGATACAGTCGTGTACCTGATACAGACTTGTCGCTGATACAGCCTTGTCAAATTTACAGCCATGTCCCTGATACAGCCTTGTACCTGATACAGCCTTGTACCTGATACAGCCTTGTATTTGATACAGCCTTGTCGCTGATACAGCCTTGTCCCTGATACAGCCTTGTCACTAATACAGCCTTGTACCTGATACATCCTAGTCACTGACACAGCCTTGTACCTGATACTGCCTTGTCGCTGATACAGCCTTGTCGCTGATACAACCTTGTCTTTGATACAGCCTTGTCACTGATACAGCCTTGTCACTGTTACGGTCTTGTCGCTGATACAGCCTTGTCACTGGTATAGCCTTGTACCTGATACAGCCTTGTACCTGATACAGCTTTGTCACTGATACAGCCTTGTCGCTGTTATAGCCTTGTACCTGATACAGCCTTGTACCTGATACAGCCTTGTCACTGGTACAGCCTTGTACCTGATAGAGCCTTGTCATGGATACAGCCTTGTCACTGTTATAGCCTTGTACCTGAAACAGCCTTGTCACTGGTACAGCCTTGTCACTGACACAGCCTTGTCACTGATAAAGCCTTGTCACTGATACAGCCTTGACAATGATGAAACCTTGACACTGATGCAGCCTTGTAACTGATACAGCCTTGACACTGATACAGCCTTGTACCTGATACAGCCTTGTATCTGATACAGCCTTGTACCTGATACAGCCTTGTACCTGATACAGCCTTGTCAGTCATACAGCCTTGTCCCTGATACAGCCTTGTACCTGATAGAGCATTGTCGCTGTTACAGCCTTGTCACTGATACAGCCTTGTCACTGGTACGGCCTTGTCACTGATACAGCCTTGTCTCTGATACAGCCTTGTCACTGATACAGGCTTGACACTGATACAGGCTTGTCGCTGATACAACCTTGTCGTTGATACAGCCTTGTCACTGATACAGACTTCTCACTGTTAAAGCCTTGTCGCTGATACAGCCTTGTCTCTGATACAGCTTTGTCCCTGATACAGCCTTGTACCTGGTACAGCCTTGTCACTGATACAGCTTTGTCGCTGTTATAGCCTTGTACATGGTATAGCCTTGTACCTGATACAGCCTTGTCACTGATACAGCCTTGTCGCTGTTATAGCCTTGTACCTGATACAGCATTGTACCTGATACAGCCTTGTTCCTGATACAGCCTTGTCACTGGTACAGCCTTGTCACTGATACAGCCTTGTCACTGATAAAGCCTTGTCCCGACACAGCCTTGTCACTGATACAGCCTTGTCCCTGATACAGCCTTTACTTTGTACAGCCTTGTACTTTGTACAGCCTTGTCACTATTACAGCCTTCTCGCTGATACAGTCTTTTCGCTGATACAGCATTGTACCTGATACAGCCTTTTCGGTGATACAGCCTTGTACCTAATACACCCTTGTCACTGGTACAGCATTTTACCTGACACAGCCTTGTCACTGATACAGCTTTGTACCTGATACAGCCTTGTACCTGATAACAGTTTTGTACCTGATACATCCGTGCACCTGATACAGCCTTGTCGCTGATACAGATTCGTATCTGATACAGCCTTGTCAATGGTACAGCCTTGTACCTGATGCAGTCTTGTCACTGATACAGCCTTGTCGCTGTTAAAGCCTTGTACCTGATACAGCCTTGACACTGATACAGCCTTGACACTGATACAGCCTTGACACTGATACAGCCTTGACACTGAAGCAGCCTTGTACCTGATACCGCCTTGTAACTGATACAGCCTTTTACCTGATACAGCCTTGACACTGATACAGCCTTGTAGCTGATACACTTTACACTGATATACCCTTGTACCTGATACTGCCTTGTACCTGATGCAGTCTTGTCGGTGATACAGCCTTCTATCTGATATAGCCTTGTCACTGACACAGCCTTGTACCTGATACAGCCTTGTATTTGATACAGCCTTGTCGCTGATACAGCCTTGTCCCTGATACAGCCTTGTCACTAATACAGCCTTGTACCTGATACATCCTAGTCACTGACACAGCCTTGTACCTGATACTGCCTTGTCGAAGATACAGCCTTGTCGCTGATACAACCTTGTCTTTGACACAGCCTTGTCACTGATACAGCCTTGTCACTGTTACAGTCTTGTCGCTGATACAGCCTTGTCACTGATACAGCCTTGTACCTGATACAGCCTTGTACCTGATACAGCCTTGTCACTGATACAGCCTTGTCGCTGTTATAGCCTTGTACCTGATACAGCCTTGTACCTGATACAGCCTTGTCAATGGTACAGCCTTCTACCTGATGGATCCTTGTCACTGATACAGCCTTGTCACTGTTATAGCCTTGTACCTTATACAGCCTTGTAACTGATAAAGCCTTGTACCTGATACAGCCTTGTCACTGGTACAGCCTTGTCACTGATAAAGCCTTGTCCCGACACAGCCTTGTCACTGATACAGCCTTGTCCCTGATACAGCCTTGTACTTTGTACAGCCTTGTCACTATTACAGCCTTCTCGCTGATACAGTCTTTTCGCTGATACAGCATTGTACCTGATACAGCCTTTTCGGTGATACAGCCTTGTACCTAATACACCCTTGTCACTGGTACAGCATTTTACCTGATAAAGCCTTGTCACTGATACAGCTTTGTACCTGATACAGCCTTGTACCTGAGAACAGTTTTGTACCTGATACATCCGTGCACCTGATACAGCCTTGTCGCTGATACAGCCTCGTATCTGATACAGCCTTGTCAATGGTACAGCCTTGTACCTGATGCAGTCTTGTCACTGATACAGCCTTGTCGCTGTTAAAGCCTTTTACCTGATACAGCCTTGACACTGATACAGCCTTGTCACTGATACAGCCTTGACACTGATACAGCCTTGACACTGAAGCAGCCTTGTACCTGATACCACCTTGTAACTGATACAGCCTTTTACCTGATACAGCCTTGACACTGATACAGCCTTGTAGCTGATACACTTTACACTGATATACCCTTGTACCTGATACTGCCTTGTACCTGATGCAGTCTTGTCGGTGATACAGCCTTCTATCTGATATAGCCTTGTCACTGACACAGCCTTGTACCTGATACAGCCTTGTATTTGATACAGCCTTGTCGCTGATACAGCCTTGTCCCTGATACAGCCTTGTCACTAATACAGCCTTGTACCTGATACATCCTAGTCACTGACACAGCCTTGTACCTGATACTGCCTTGTCGAAGATACAGCCTTGTCGCTGATACAACCTTGTCTTTGACACAGCCTTGTCACTGATACAGCCTTGTCACTGTTACAGTCTTGTCGCTGATACAGCCTTGTCACTGATACAGCCTTGTACCTGATACAGCCTTGTACCTGATACAGCCTTGTCACTGATACAGCCTTGTCGCTGTTATAGCCTTGTACCTGATACAGCCTTGTACCTGATACAGCCTTGTCATTGGTACAGCCTTCTACCTGATGGATCCTTGTCACTGATACAGCCTTGTCACTGTTATAGCCTTGTACCTTATACAGCCTTGTAACTGATACAGCCTTGTACCTGATACAGCCTTGTCACTGGTACAGCCTTGTCACTGACACAGCCTTGTCACTGATACAGCCTTGTCACTGATACAGCCTTGAGAATGATGAAACCTTGACACTGATGCAGCCTTGTACATGATACAGCCTTGTCCCTGATACAGCCTTGACACTGATACAGACTTGTACCTGATACAGCCTTGTAACTGATACAGCCTTGTACCTGATACTGCCTTGTACCTGATACAGCCTTCACAGTCATACAACCTTGTCCCTGATACAGCCTTGTACCTGATACAGCATTGTCGCTGTTACAGCCTTGTCACTGATACAGCCTTGTCACTGGTACGGCCTTGTCACTGATACAGCCTTGTCACTGATACAGCCCTGTCTCTGATACAGGCTTGACACTGATACAGGCTTGACACTGATACAGCCTTGACACTGATACAGCCATGGACCTGATACAGCCTTGGACCTGATACCGCCTTGTAACTGATACAGCCTTGTACCAGATACAGCCTTGTACCTGATACAGCCTTGTCACTGATACAGCCTTGTCCCTGATACAGCCTTGTACCTGATAGAGCATTGTCGCTGTTACAGCCTTGTCACTGGAACAGCCTTGTCACTGATACAGCCTTGTCACTGGTACAGCCTTGTACCTGATACAGCCTTGTCGCTGATACAGCTTTGTACCTGATACAGCCTTGTCACTGATACAGCCTTTTACCTGATACAGCCTTTTCCCGATACAGCCTTGTCCCTGATACAGCCTTGTACTTTATACAGCCTTGTCACTATTACAGCCTTGTAGCTGATACAGCATTTTCGCTGATAAAGCCTTCTACCTGATACAGCTTTGTCGGTGATACAGCCTTGTACCTAATACACCCTTGTCACTGGTACAGCATTGTACCTGTTACAGCCTCGTCACTGATACAGACTTGTACCTGATACAGCCTTGTACCTGATAACAGTCTTGTACCTGATACAGCCGTGTACCTGATACAGACTTGTCGCTGATACAGCCTTGTCAAGGATACAGCCTTGTCCCTGATACAGCCTTGTACCTGATACAGCCTTGTCGCTGATACAGCCTTGTCACTGATACAACCTTGTCGTTGATACAGCCTTGTCACTGATACAAACTTGTCACTGTTAAAGCCTTGTCGCTGATACAGCCTTGTCACTGATACAGCTTTGTCCCTGATACAGCCTAGTACCTGGTACAGCCTTGTCACTGATACAGCCTTGTCGCTGTTATAGCCTTGTATGTGGTATAGCCTTGTACCTGATACAGCCTTGTCACTGATACAGCCTTGTTGCTGTTATAGCCTTGTACCTGATACAGCATTGTACCTGATACAGCCTTGTACCTAATACACCCTTGTCACTTGTACAGCATTGTACCTGATACAGCCTTGTCGCTGATACAGCCTTGTACCTGATACAGCCTTGTCACTGATACAGCCTTTTACCTGATACAGCCTTTTCCCGATACAGCCTTGTCCCTGATACAGCCTTGTACTTTATACAGCCTTGTCACTATTACAGCCTTGTAGCTGATACAGCATTTTCGCTGATAAAGCCTTCTACCTGATACAGCCTTGTCGGTGATACAGCCTTGTACCTAATACACCCTTGTCACTGGTACAGCATTGTACCTGTTACAGCCTCGTCACTGATACAGACTTGTACCTGATACAGCCTTGTACCTGATAACAGTCTTGTACCTGATACAGCCGTGTACCTGATACAGACTTGTCGCTGATACAGCCTTGTCAAGGATACAGCCTTGTCCCTGATACAGCCTTGTACCTGATACAGCCTTGTCGCTGATACAGCCTTGTCACTGATACAGACTTGTCGCTGATACAGCCTTGTCACTGATACAGCTTTGTCCCTGATACAGCCTAGTACCTGGTACAGCCTTGTCACTGATACAGCCTTGTCGCTGTTATAGCCTTGTATGTGGTATAGCCTTGTACCTGATACAGCCTTGTCACTGATACAGCCTTGTTGCTGTTATAGCCTTGTACCTGATACAGCATTGTACCTGATACAGCCTTGTACCTAATACACCCTTGTCACTTGTACAGCATTGTACCTGATACAGCCTTGTCACTGATACAGCCTTGTACCTGATACAGCCTTGTACCTGATACAGCCTTGTTCCTGATAACAGTTTTGTATCTGATACAGCCGTGTACCTGATACAGACTTGTCGCTGATACAGCCTTGTCAAAGATACAGCCTTGTCCCTGATACAGCCTTGTACCTGATACAGCCTTGTCGCTGATACAGCCTTGTTGCTGATACAACCTTGTCGTTGATACAGCCTTGTCACTGATACAGACTTGTGACTGTTAAAGCCTTGTCGCTGATACAGCCTTGTCACTGATACAGCTTTGTCCCTGATACAGCCTAGTAACTGGTACAGCCTTGTCACTGATACAGCCTTGTCGCTGTTATAGCCTTGTACGTGGTATAGCCTTGTACCTGATACAGCCTTGTCACTGATACAGCCTTGTCGCTGTTATAGCCTTGTCCCTGATACAGCATTGTACCTGATACAGCCTTGTCGCTGTTATAGCCTTGTACGTGGTATAGCCTTGTACCTGATACAGCCTTGTCACTGATACAGCCTTGACACTGATACAGCCTTGACACTGAAGCAGCCTTGTACCTGATACCGCCTTGTTACTGATACAGCCTTTTACCTGATACAGCCTTGACACTAATACAGCCTTGTAGCTGATACATTTTACACTGATATACCCTTGTACCTGATACTGCCTTGTATCTGATGCAGTCTTGTGGGTGATACAGCCTTCTATCTGATATAGCCTTGTCACTGACACAGCCTTGTACCTGATACAGCCTTGTATTTGATACAGCCTTGTCGCTGATACAGCCTTGTCCCTGATACAGCCTTGTCACTAATACAGCCTTGTACCTGATACATCCCAGTCACTGACACAGCCTTGTACCTGATACAGCCTTGTACCTGATACTGCCTTGTCGCTGATACAGCCTTGTCGCTGATACAACCTTGTCTTTGATACAGCCTTGTCACTGATACAGCCTTGTCACTGTTACGGTCTTGTCGCTGATACAGCCTTGTCACTGATATAGCCTTGTCGCTGTTATAGCCTTGTACCTGATACAGCCTTGTCACTGATACAGCCTTGTCGCTGTTATAGCCTTGTACCTGATACAGCCTTGTACCTGATACAGCCTTGTCACTGGTACAGCCTTGTACCTGATAGAGCCTTGTCATGGATACAGCCTTGTCACTGTTATAGCCTTGTACCTTATACAGCCTTGTAACTGATACAGCCTTGTACCTGAAACAGCCTTGTCACTGGCACAGCCTTGTCACTGACACAGCCTTGTCACTGATACAGCCTTGTCACTGATACAGCCTTGACAATGATGAAACCTTGACACTGATGCAGCCTTGTACCTGATACAGCCTTGACACTGATACAGCCTTGTACCTGATACAGCCTTGTAACTGATACAGCCTTGTCGCTGATACAGCCTTGTACCTGATACAGCCTTGTCACTGATACAGCCTTTTACCTGATACAGCCTTTTCCCGATACAGCCTTGTCCCTGATACAGCCTTGTACTTTATACAGCCTTGTCACTATTACAGCCTTGTAGCTGATACAGCATTTTCGCTGATAAAGCCTTCTACCTGATACAGCCTTGTCGGTGATACAGCCTTGTACCTAATACACCCTTGTCACTGGTACAGCATTGTAACTGTTACAGCCTCGTCACTGATACAGACTTGTACCTGATACAGCCTTGTACCTGATAACAGTCTTGTACCTGATACAGCCGTGTACCTGATACAGACTTGTCGCTGATACAGCCTTGTCAAGGATACAGCCTTGTCCCTGATACAGCCTTGTACCTGATACAGCCTTGTCGCTGATACAGCCTTGTCACTGATACAACCTTGTCGTTGATACAGCCTTGTCACTGATACAAACTTGTCACTGTTAAAGCCTTGTCGCTGATACAGCCTTGTCACTGATACAGCTTTGTCCCTGATACAGCCTAGTACCTGGTACAGCCTTGTCACTGATACAGCCTTTTCGCTGTTATAGCCTTGTATGTGGTATAGCCTTGTACCTGATACAGCCTTGTCACTGATACAGCCTTGTTGCTGTTATAGCCTTGTACCTGATACAGCATTGTACCTGATACAGCCTTGTACCTAATACACCCTTGTCACTTGTACAGCATTGTACCTGATACAGCCTTGTCGCTGATACAGCCTTGTACCTGATACAGCCTTGTCACTGATACAGCCTTTTACCTGATACAGCCTTTTCCCGATACAGCCTTGTCCCTGATACAGCCTTGTACTTTATACAGCCTTGTCACTATTACAGCCTTGTAGCTGATACAGCATTTTCGCTGATAAAGCCTTCTACCTGATACAGCCTTGTCGGTGATACAGCCTTGTACCTAATACACCCTTGTCACTGGTACAGCATTGTACCTGTTACAGCCTCGTCACTGATACAGACTTGTACCTGATACAGCCTTGTACCTGATAACAGTCTTGTACCTGATACAGCCGTGTACCTGATACAGACTTGTCGCTGATACAGCCTTGTCAAGGATACAGCCTTGTCCCTGATACAGCCTTGTACCTGATACAGCCTTGTCGCTGATACAGCCTTGTCACTGATACAACCTTGTCGTTGATACAGCCTTGTCACTGATACAAACTGTCACTGATAAAGCCTTGTCGCTGATAACAGCCTTGTCACTGATACAGCTTTGTCCCTGATACAGCCTTGTACCTGTACAGCCTGTCACTGATACAGCCTTGTCGCTGTTATAGCCTTGTATGTGGTATAGCCTGTACCTGATACAGCCTTGTCACTGATACAGCCTTGTGCTGTTATAGCCTTGTACCTGATACAGCATTGTACCTGATACAGCCTTGTACCTAATACACCCTTGTCACTTGATACAGCATTGTACCTGATACAGCCTTGTCACTGATACAGCCTTGTACTGATACAGCCTTGTACCTGATACAGCCTTGTCCTGATAACAGTTTTGTATCTGATACAGCCGTGTACTGATACAGACTTGTCGCTGATACAGCCTTGTCACAGATACAGCCTTGTACCTTATACAGCCTTGTACCTGATACAGCCTTGTCGCTGAGATTGCCTTGTTGCTGATACAGCCTTGTCCTTGATACAGCCTTGTCACTGATACAGACTTGTGACTGTTAAAGCCTTGTCGCTGATACAGCCTTGTCACTGATACAGCTTTGTCCCTGATACAGCCTAGTAACTGGTACAGCCTTGTCACTGATACAGCCTTGTCGCTGTTATAGCCTTGTACGTGGTATAGCCTTGTACCTGATACAGCCTTGTCACTGATACAGCCTTGTCGCTGTTATAGCCTTGTCCCTGATACAGCATTGTACCTGATACAGCCTTGTCGCTGTTATAGCCTTGTACGTGGTATAGCCTTGTACCTGATACAGCCTTGTCACTGATACAGCCTTGACACTGATACAGCCTTGACACTGAAGCAGCCTTGTACCTGATACCGCCTTGTTACTGATACAGCCTTTTACCTGATACAGCCTTGACACTAATACAGCCTTGTAGCTGATACATTTTACACTGATATACCCTTTTACCTGATACTGCCTTGTATCTGATGCAGTCTTGTGGGTGATACAGCCTTCTATCTGATATAGCCTTGTCACTGACACAGCCTTGTACCTGATACAGCCTTGTATTTGATACAGCCTTGTCGCTGATACAGCCTTGTCCCTGATACAGCCTTGTCACTAATACAGCCTTGTACCTGATACATCCCAGTCACTGACACAGCCTTGTACCTGATACAGCCTTGTACCTGATACTGCCTTGTCGCTGATACAGCCTTGTCGCTGATACAACCTTGTCTTTGATACAGCCTTGTCACTGATACAGCCTTGTCACTGTTACGGTCTTGTCGCTGATACAGCCTTGTCACTGATATAGCCTTGTCGCTGTTATAGCCTTGTACCTGATACAGCCTTGTCACTGATACAGCCTTGTCGCTGTTATAGCCTTGTACCTGATACAGCCTTGTACCTGATACAGCCTTGTCACTGGTACAGCCTTGTACCTGATAGAGCCTTGTCATGGATACAGCCTTGTCACTGTTATAGCCTTGTACCTTATACAGCCTTGTAACTGATACAGCCTTGTACCTGAAACAGCCTTGTCACTGGCACAGCCTTGTCACTGACACAGCCTTGTCACTGATACAGCCTTGTCACTGATACAGCCTTGACAATGATGAAACCTTGACACTGATGCAGCCTTGTACCTGATACAGCCTTGACACTGATACAGCCTTGTACCTGATACAGCCTTGTAACTGATACAGCCTTGTCGCTGATACAGCCTTGTACCTGATACAGCCTTGTCACTGATACAGCCTTTTACCTGATACAGCCTTTTCCCGATACAGCCTTGTCCCTGATACAGCCTTGTACTTTATACAGCCTTGTCACTATTACAGCCTTGTAGCTGATACAGCATTTTCGCTGATAAAGCCTTCTACCTGATACAGCCTTGTCGGTGATACAGCCTTGTACCTCATACACCCTTGTCACTGGTACAGCATTGTACCTGTTACAGCCTCGTCACTGATACAGACTTGTACCTGATACAGCCTTGTACCTGATAACAGTCTTGTACCTGATACAGCCGTGTACCTGATACAGACTTGTCGCTGATACAGCCTTGTCAAGGATACAGCCTTGTCCCTGATACAGCCTTGTACCTGATACAGCCTTGTCGCTGATACAGCCTTGTCACTGATACAACCTTGTCGTTGATACAGCCTTGTCACTGATACAAACTTGTCACTGTTAAAGCCTTGTCGCTGATACAGCCTTGTCACTGATACAGCTTTGTCCCTGATACAGCCTAGTACCTGGTACAGCCTTGTCACTGATACAGCCTTGTCGCTGTTATAGCCTTGTATGTGGTATAGCCTTGTACCTGATACAGCCTTGTCACTGATACAGCCTTGTTGCTGTTATAGCCTTGTACCTGATACAGCATTGTACCTGATACAGCCTTGTACCTAATACACCCTTGTCACTTGTACAGCATTGTACCTGATACAGCCTTGTCACTGATACAGCCTTGTACCTGATACAGCCTTGTACCTGATACAGCCTTGTACCTGATAAAGCCTTGTACTGATACAGCCTTGTACCTGATACAGCATTGTCGCTGAGATAGCCTTTTCGCTGATACAGCCTTGTCCCTGATACAGCCTTGTCTCTGATACAGCCTTGTACCTGATACAGCCTTGTCGCTGATACAGACTTGTCGCTGATACAGCCTTGTACCAGATACAGCCTTGTACCTGATACCGCCTTGTACCTGATACAGCCTTGTCGCTGATACAGCCTTATCGCTGATACTGCCTTGTACCTGATACAGCCTTGTACCTGATACAGCCTTGTCGCTGATACAGCCTTGACCTGGATACAGCCTTGTACCTGTTACTGGCTTGTCGCTGATACAGCCTTGTCGCTGTTACAGCCTTGTACCTGATACAGCTTTGTACCTGATACAGCCTTGTCGCTGATACAGCCTTGTACCTGATACAGCCTTGTACCTGATACAGCCGTGTCACTGATACAGCCTTGTCACTGATACAGCCTTGTAACTGATACAGCCTTGTACCTGGTACTGCCTTGTTACTGATACAGCCTTTTACCTGATACAGCCTTGACACTAATACAGCCTTGTAGCTGATACATTTTACACTGATATACCCTTGTACCTGATACTGCCTTGTATCTGATGCAGTCTTGTGGGTGATACAGCCTTCTATCTGATATAGCCTTGTCACTGACACAGCCTTGTACCTGATACAGCCTTGTATTTGATACAGCCTTGTCGCTGATACAGCCTTGTCCCTGATACAGCCTTGTCACTAATACAGCCTTGTACCTGATACATCCCAGTCACTGACACAGCCTTGTACCTGATACAGCCTTGTACCTGATACTGCCTTGTCGCTGATACAGCCTTGTCGCTGATACAACCTTGTCTTTGATACAGCCTTGTCACTGATACAGCCTTGTCACTGTTACGGTCTTGTCGCTGATACAGCCTTGTCACTGATATAGCCTTGTCGCTGTTATAGCCTTGTACCTGATACAGCCTTGTCACTGATACAGCCTTGTCGCTGTTATAGCCTTGTACCTGATACAGCCTTGTACCTGATACAGCCTTGTCACTGGTACAGCCTTGTACCTGATAGAGCCTTGTCATGGATACAGCCTTGTCACTGTTATAGCCTTGTACCTTATACAGCCTTGTAACTGATACAGCCTTGTACCTGAAACAGCCTTGTCACTGGCACAGCCTTGTCACTGACACAGCCTTGTCACTGATACAGCCTTGTCACTGATACAGCCTTGACAATGATGAAACCTTGACACTGATGCAGCCTTGTACCTGATACAGCCTTGACACTGATACAGCCTTGTACCTGATACAGCCTTGTAACTGATACAGCCTTGTCGCTGATACAGCCTTGTACCTGATACAGCCTTGTCACTGATACAGCCTTTTACCTGATACAGCCTTTTCCCGATACAGCCTTGTCCCTGATACAGCCTTGTACTTTATACAGCCTTGTCACTATTACAGCCTTGTAGCTGATACAGCATTTTCGCTGATAAAGCCTTCTACCTGATACAGCCTTGTCGGTGATACAGCCTTGTACTAATACACCCTTGTCACTGGTACAGCATTGTACCTGTTACAGCCTCGTCACTGATACAGACTTGTACCTGATACAGCCTTGTGACCTGATAACAGTCTTGTACCTGATACAGCCGTGTACCTGATACAGACTTGTCGCTGATACAGCCTTGTCAAGGATACAGCCTTGCCCCTGATACAGCCTTGTACCTGATACAGCCTTGTCGCTGATACAGCCTTGTCGCTGATACAACCTTGTCGTTGATACAGCCTTGTCACTGATACAAACTTGTCCACTGTTAAAGCCTTGTCGCTGATACAGCCTTGTCACTGATACAGCTTTGTCCTGATACAGCCTAGTACCTGGTACAGCCTTGTCACTGGATACAGCCTGTCGCTGTTATAGCCTTGTATGTGGTATAGCCTTGTACCTGATACAGCCTTGTCACTGATACAGCCTTGTTGCTGTTATAGCCTTGTACCTGATACAGCATTGTACCTGATACAGCCTTGTACCTAATACACCCTTGTCACTTGTACAGCATTGTACCTGATACAGCCTTGTCACTGATACAGCCTTGTACCTGATACAGCCTTGTACCTGATACAGCCTTGTTCCTGATAACAGTTTTGTATCTGATACAGCCGTGTACCTGATACAGACTTGTCGCTGATACAGCCTTGTCAAAGATACAGCCTTGTCCCTGATACAGCCTTGTACCTGATACAGCCTTGTCGCTGATACAGCCTTGTTGCTGATACAACCTTGTCGTTGATACAGCCTTGTCACTGATACAGACTTGTGACTGTTAAAGCCTTGTCGCTGATACAGCCTTGTCACTGATACAGCTTTGTCCCTGATACAGCCTAGTAACTGGTACAGCCTTGTCACTGATACAGCCTTGTCGCTGTTATAGCCTTGTACGTGGTATAGCCTTGTACCTGATACAGCCTTGTCACTGATACAGCCTTGTCGCTGTTATAGCCTTGTCCCTGATACAGCATTGTACCTGATACAGCCTTGTCGCTGTTATAGCCTTGTACGTGGTATAGCCTTGTACCTGATACAGCCTTGTCACTGATACAGCCTTGACACTGATACAGCCTTGACACTGAAGCAGCCTTGTACCTGATACCGCCTTGTTACTGATACAGCCTTTTACCTGATACAGCCTTGACACTAATACAGCCTTGTAGCTGATACATTTTACACTGATATACCCTTGTACCTGATACTGCCTTGTATCTGATGCAGTCTTGTGGGTGATACAGCCTTCTATCTGATATAGCCTTGTCACTGACACAGCCTTGTACCTGATACAGCCTTGTATTTGATACAGCCTTGTCGCTGATACAGCCTTGTCCCTGATACAGCCTTGTCCCTGATACAGCCTTGTCACTAATACAGCCTTGTACCTGATACATCCCAGTCACTGACACAGCCTTGTACCTGATACTGCCTTGTCGCTGATACAGCCTTGTCGCTGATACAACCTTGTCTTTGATACAGCCTTGTCACTGATACAGCCTTGTCACTGTTACGGTCTTGTCGCTGATACAGCCTTGTCACTGATATAGCCTTGTCGCTGTTATAGCCTTGTATCTGATATAACCTTGTCACTGCTACAGCCTTATCGCTGTTATAGCCTTGTACCTGATACAGCCTTGTCACTGGTACAGCCTTGTACCTGTTACAGCCTTGTCACTGATACAACCTTGTCACTGTTATAGCCTTGTACCTGATACCGCCTTGTACCTGATACAGCCTTGTACCTGAAACAGCCTTGTCACTGGCACAGCCTTGTCACTGACACAGCCTTGTCACTGATACAGCCTTGTCACTGATACAGCCTTGACAATGATGAAACCTTGACACTGATGCAGCCTTGTACCTGATACAGCCTTGTCACTGGTACGGCCTTGTCACTGATACAGCCTTGTCACTGGTACGGCCTTGTCACTGATACAGCCTTGTCACTGATACAGCCTTGTCACTGGTACGGCCTTGTCACTGATACAGCCTTGTCACTGATACAGCCTTGTGCTTGATACAGCGTTGTCCACTGATACAGGCTTGTCCACTGATACAGCCTTGTCCACTGATAGCTAGCCTTGTACCTTGCTACAGCCTTGTACACTGATACAGCCTTGTACACTGGTACCGCCTTGTCACTGGTACAGCCTTTGACCTGATACAGACTAATTCCTGATCAGCCTTGTCACTGATACAGCCGTCGTCCCTGATACAGCCTTGTACCTGATACAGCCTTGTCGCTGTACAGCCTTGTACCTGTTACAGCCTTGTCATGATACAGCCTTGTCACTGATGCATCCTTGTCGCTGATACAGGCCTTGTCACTGGATACAGCCTTGTCTCTGATACAGCCTTGTCACTGATAAGCCATGTACCGATACAGCCTTGTCACTGATACAGCCTTGACACTGATACAGCCTTCTACCTGATACAGCCTTCTACCTGATACAGCCTTGTACCTGATACAGCCTTGTACCTGATACAGCCTTGTACCTGATACAGCCTTGTACCTGATACAGCCTTGTCACTGATACAGCCTTGTCACTGATACAGCCTTGTCACTGATACAGGCTTGACACTGATACAGCCTTGACACTGAAGCAGCCTTGTAGCTGATACAGCCTTGACACTGATACATCCTTGGTCCTGATACCGCCTTGTACCTGATACAGCCTTGTACCTGATACCGCCTTGTCACTGATACAGCCTTGTCCCTGATACAGCCTTGTACCTGATAGAGCATTGTCGCTGTTACAGCCTTGTCACTGATACAGCCTTGTCATTGATACAACCTTGTGCCTGATATAGCCTTGTAACTGGTACAGCCTTGTACCTGATACAGCCTTGTCGCTGAAACAGCCTTGTACCTGATACAGCCTTGTCACTTATACAGCCTTGTACCTGATACAGCCTTGTACCTGATACAGCCGTGTACCTGATACAGCATTGTCGCTGATACAGCCTTGTACCTGATACAGCCTTGTCACTGATACAGCCTTGTCACTGATACAGCCTTGTCACTGATTCAGCCTTGTCGCTGATACAGCCTTGTCGCTGATACAACCTTGTCATTGATACAGCCTTGTCACTGATACAGCCTTGTCACTGTTACAGCCTTGTCGCTGATACAGCCTTTTCGCTGATACAGCCTTGTACCTGATACAGCCTTGTACCTGATACCGCCTTGTCACTGGTACAGCCTTGTCACTGACACAGCCTTGTCACTGATACAGCCTTGTCACTGATAGATCCTTGACAATGATAAAGCCTTGACACTGATGCAGCCTTGTACCTGATACAGCCTTGACACTGATACAGCCTTGTACCTGATACAGCCTTGTAACTGATACAGCCTTGTACCTGATACAGCTTTGTACCTGATACAGCCTTGTACCTGATACAGCCTTGTCACTGATACAGCCTTGTCCCTGATACAGCCTTGTACCTGATAGAATATTGTCGTTGTTACAGCCTTGTCACTGATACAGCCTTGTCACTGATACAACCTTGTGCCTGATATAGCCTTGTCACTGGTACAGCCTTGTCACTGATACAGCCTTGTATCTGATACAGCCTTGTCACTGGTACAGCCTTGTACCTGATACAGCCTTGACGCTGATACAGCCTTGTACCTGATTCAGCCTTGTCAGTGATACAAGCTTGTACCTGATACAGCCTTGTACCTGATACAGCCGTGTACCTGATACTGCATTGTCACTGATACAGCCTTGTAGCTGATACATCTTGTCACTGATACAGCCTTGTCACTGATACAACTTTGTCATTGATACAGCCTTGTACCTGATACAGCCTTGTACCTGATACAGCCTTCTAACTGATACTGCCTTGTACCTGATACAGCCTTGTACCTGATACAGCCTTGTAACTGATACAGCCTTGTACCTGATACAGCCTTGTACCTGATACAGCCTTGTCAGTCATACAGCCTTGTCCCTGATACAGCCTTGTACCTGATAGAGCATTGTCGCTCTTACAGCCTTGTCACTGATACAGCCATGTCACTGGTACGGCCTTGTCACTGATACAGCCTTGTCACTGATAAGGCCTTGTGACTGATACAGACTTGACACTGATACAGCCATGACACTGAAGCAGCCTTGTACCTGATACAGCCTTGACACTGATACAGCCTTGGACCTGATACCGCCTTGTACCTGATAGAGCATTGTCGCTGTTACAGCCTTGTCACTGATACAGCCTTGTCATTGATACAACCTTGTGCCTGATATAGCCTTGTCACTGGTACAGCCTTGTACCTGATACAGCCTTGTCGCTGAAACAGCCTTGTACCTGATACAGCCTTGTCACTTATGCAGCCTTGTACCTGATACAGCCTTGTACCTGATACAGCCGTGTACCTGATACAGCATTGTCGCTGATACAGCCTTTTACCTGATACAGCCTTGTCGCTGATACAGCCTTGTCGCTGATACAACCTTGTCATTGATACAGCCTTGTCACTGATACAGCCTTGTCACTGTTACAGCCTTGTCGCTGATACAGCCATTTCGCTGATACAGCCTTGTACCTGATACAGCCTTGTACCTGATACCGCCTTGTCACTGGTACAGCCTTGTCACTGACACAGCCTTGTCACTGATACAGCCTTGTCACTGATAGATCCTTGACAATGATAAAGCCTTGACACTGATGCAGCCTGGTACCTGAGACAGCCTTGACACTGATACAGCCGTGTACCTGATACAGCCTTGTAACTGATACAGCCTTGTACCTGATACAGCCTTGTACCTGATACAGCCTTGTCACTGATACAGCCTTGTCCCTGATACAGCCTTGTACCTGATAGAGCATTGTCGTTGTTACAGCGTTGTCACTGATACAGCCTTGTCACTGATACAACCTTGTGACTGATATAGCCTTGTCACTGGTACAGCCTTGTCACTGATACAGCCTTTTATCTGATACATCCTTGTCACTGGTACAGCCTTGTACCTGATACAGCCTTGACACTGAAGCAGCCTTGTACCTGATACAGCCTTGTACCTGATAAAGCCGTGTACCTGATACAGCCTTGTCGCTGAAACAGCCTTGTACCTGATACAGCCTTGTCACTGATACAGCCTTGTCACTGATACAGCCTTGTACCTGATACAACCTTGTACTTGATACAGCCTTGTCGCTGATACAGCCTTGTCACTGATAAGGCCTTGTGACTGATACAGGCTTGACACTGATACAGCCTTGACACTGAAGCAGCCTTGTACCTGATACCGCCTTGTACCTGATACAGCCTTGTACCTGATACCGCCTTGTACCTGATACAGCCTTGTACCTGATACAACCTTGTACTTGATACAGCCTTGTCGCTGATACAGCCTTGTCACTGATAAGGCCTTGTGACTGATACAGGCTTGACACTGATACAGCCTTGACACTGAAGCAGCCTTGTAGCTGATACAGCCTTGACACTGATACAGCCTTGGTCCTGATACCGCCTTGTACCTGATACAGCCTTGTACCTGATACCGCCTTGTCACTGATACAGCCTTGTCCCTGATACAGCCTTGTACCTGATAGAGCATTGTCGCTGTTACAGCCTTGTCACTGATACAGCCTTGTCATTGATACAACCTTGTGCCTGATATAGCCTTGTAACTGGTACAGCCTTGTACCTGATACAGCCTTGTCGCTGAAACAGCCTTGTACCTGATACAGCCTTGTCACTTATACAGCCTTGTACCTGATACAGCCTTGTACCTGATACAGCCATGTACCTGATACAGCATTGTCGCTGATACAGCCTTGTACCTGATACAGCCTTGTCACTGATACAGCCTTGTCACTGATACAGCCTTGTCACTGATACAGTCTTGTCGCTGATACAGCCTTGTCGCTGATACAACCTTCTACCTGATACAGCCTTGTCACTGATACAGCCTTGTCACTGTTACAGCCTTGTCGCTGATACAGCCTTTTCGCTGATACAGCCTTGTACCTGATACAGCCTTGTACCTGATACCGCCTTGTCACTGGTACAGCCTTGTCACTGACACAGCCTTGTCACTGATACAGCCTTGTCACTGATAGATCCTTGACAATGATAAAGCCTTGACACTGATGCAGCCTTGTACCTGATACAGCCTTGTCACTGATACAGCCTTGTACCTGATACAGCCTTGTAACTGATACAGCCTTGTACCTGATACAGCCTTGTACCTGATACAGCCTTGTACCTGATACAGCCTTGTCACTGATACAGCCTTGTCCCTGATACAGCCTTGTACCTGATAGAATATTGTCGTTGTTACAGCCTTGTCACTGATATAGCCTTGTCACTGATACAACCTTGTGCCTGATATAGCCTTGTCACTGGTACAGCCTTGTCACTGATACAGCCTTGTATCTGATACAGCCTTGTCACTGGTACAGCCTTGTACCTGATACAGCCTTGACGCTGATACAGCCTTGTACCTGATTCAGCCTTGTCAGTGATACAAGCTTGTACCTGATACAGCCTTGTACCTGATACAGCCGTGTACCTGATACTGCATTGTCACTGATACAGCCTTGTAGCTGATACATCTTGTCACTGATACAGCCTTGTCACTGATACAACTTTGTCATTGATACAGCCTTGTACCTGATACAGCCTTGTACCTGATACAGCCTTCTAACTGATACTGCCTTGTACCTGATACAGCCTTGTACCTGATACAGCCTTGTAACTGATACAGCCTTGTACCTGATACAGCCTTGTACCTGATACAGCCTTGTCAGTCATACAGCCTTGTCCCTGATACAGCCTTGTACCTGATAGAGCATTGTCGCTCTTACAGCCTTGTCACTGATACAGCCATGTCACTGGTACGGCCTTGTCACTGATACAGCCTTGTCACTGATAAGGCCTTGTGACTGATACAGACTTGACACTGATACAGCCTTGACACTGAAGCAGCCTTGTACCTGATACCGCCTTGTACCTGATAGAGCATTGTCGCTGTTACAGCCTTGTCACTGATACAGCCTTGTCATTGATACAACCTTGTGCCTGATATAGCCTTGTCACTGGTACAGCCTTGTACCTGATACAGCCTTGTCGCTGAAACAGCCTTGTACCTGATACAGCCTTGTCACTTATGCAGCCTTGTACCTGATACAGCCTTGTACCTGATACAGCCGTGTACCTGATACAGCATTGTCGCTGATACAGCCTTGTACCTGATACAGCCTTGTCGCTGATACAGCCTTGTCGCTGATACAACCTTGTCATTGATACAGCCTTGTCACTGATACAGCCTTGTCACTGTTACAGCCTTGTCGCTGATACAGCCATTTCGCTGATACAGCCTTGTACCTGATACAGCCTTGTACCTGATACCGCCTTGTCACTGGTACAGCCTTGTCACTGACACAGCCTTGTCACTGATACAGCCTTGTCACTGATAGATCCTTGACAATGATAAAGCCTTGACACTGATGCAGCCTGGTACCTGAGACAGCCTTGACATTGATACAGCCGTGTACCTGATACAGCCTTGTAACTGATACAGCCTTGTACCTGATACAGCCTTGTACCTGATACAGCCTTTTCACTGATACAGCCTTGTCCCTGATACAGCCTTGTACCTGATAGAGCATTGTCGTTGTTACAGCGTTGTCACTGATACAGCCTTGTCACTGATACAACCTTGTGACTGATATAGCCTTGTCACTGGTACAGCCTTGTCACTGATACAGCCTTTTATCTGATACATCCTTGTCACTGGTACAGCCTTGTACCTGATACAGCCTTGACACTGAAGCAGCCTTGTACCTGATACAGCCTTGTACCTGATAAAGCCGTGTACCTGATACAGCCTTGTCGCTGAAACAGCCTTGTACCTGATACAGCCTTGTCACTGATACAGCCTTGTCACTGATACAGCCTTGTACCTGATACAACCTTGTACTTGATACAGCCTTGTCGCTGATACAGCCTTGTCACTGATAAGGCCTTGTGACTGATACAGGCTTGACACTGATACAGCCTTGACACTGAAGCAGCCTTGTACCTGATACAGCCTTGACACTGATACAGCCTTGGACCTGATACCGCCTTGTACCTGATACAGCCTTGTACCTGATACCGCCTTGTACCTGATACAGCCTTGTACCTGATACAACCTTGTACTTGATACAGCCTTGTCGCTGATACAGCCTTGTCACTGATAAGGCCTTGTGACTGATACAGGCTTGACACTGATACAGCCTTGACACTGAAGCAGCCTTGTACCTGATACAGCCTTGACACTGATACAGCCTTGGACCTGATACAGCCTTGTCCCTGATACAGCCTTGTACCTGATAGAGCATTGTCGCTGTTACAGCCTTGTCACTGATACAGCCTTGTCATTGATACAACCTTGTGCCTGATATAGCCTTGTCACTGGTACAGCCTTGTACCTGATACAGCCTTGTCGCTGAAACAGCCTTGTACCTGATACAGCCTTGTCACTTATACAGCCTTGTCACTGATACAGCCTTGTACCTGATACAGCCGTGTACCTGATACGGCATTGTCGCTGATACAGCCTTGTAGCTGATACAGCCTTGTCACTGATACAGCGTTGTCGCTGATACAACCTTGTCATTGATACAGCCTTGTCACTGATACAGCCTTGTACCTGTTACAGCCTTGTCGCTGATACAGCCTTTTCGCTGATACAGCCTTGTACCTGATACAGCCTTGTCACTGATACAGCCTTGTCACTGATAGATCCTTGACAATGATTAAGCGTTGTCACTGATACAGCCTTGTCACTGATAGATCCTTGACACTGATACAGCCTTGTACCTGATACAGCCTTGTAACTGATACAGCCTTGTACCTGATACAGCCTTGTACCTGATACAGCCTTGTAGCTGATACAGCCTTGTCACTGATACAGCCTTGTCCCTGATACAGCCTTTTACCTGATAGAGCATTGTCGTTGTTACAGCCTTGTCACTGATACAGCCTTGTCACTGATACAACCTTGTGCCTGATATAGCCTTGTCACTGGTACAGCCTTGTCACTGATACAGCCTTGTATCTGATACAGCCGTGTCACTGGTACAGCCTTGTACCTGATACAGCCTTGACGCTGATACAGCCTTGTACCTGATACAGCCTTGTCACTGATAAAGCCTTGTACCTGATAAAGCCTTGTACCTGATAAAGCCTTGTACCTGATACAGCCGTGTACCTGATACAGCCTTGTAACTGATACTGCCTTGTACCTGATACAGCCTTGTACCTTATACAGCCTTGTAACTGATACAGCCTTGTACCTGATACAGCCTTGTACCTGATACAGCCTTGTCAGTCATACAGCCTTGTCCCTGATACAGCCTTGTACCTGATAGAGCATTGTCGCTGTCACAGCCTTGTCACTGATACAGCCATGTCACTGGTACGGCCTTGTCACTGATACAGCCTTGTCACTGATAAGGCCTTGTGACTGATACAGGCTTGACACTGACAAAGCCTTGACACTGACACAGCCTTGACACTGAAGAAGCCTTGTACCTGATACAGCTTTGACACTGATACAGCCTTGGACCTGATACCGCCTTGTACCTGATAGAGCATTGTCGCTGTTACAGCCTTGTCACTGATACAGCCTTGTCATTGATACAACCTTGTGCCTGATATAGCCTTGTCACTGGTACAGCCTTGTACTTGATACAGCCTTGTCGCTGAAACAGCCTTGTACCTGATACAGCCTTGGCACTTATGCAGCCTTGTACCTGATACAGCCTTGTACCTGATACAGCCGTGTACCTGATAAAGCATTGTCGCTGAAACAGCCTTGTACCTGATACAGCCTTGTAACTGATACCGCCTTGTCACTTGTACAGCCTTGTCACTGATACAGCCTTGTCACTGATAGATCCTTGACAATGATAAAGCCTTAACACTGATGCAGCCTTGTACCTGATACAAAATTGACACTGATACAGCCTTGTACCTGATACAGCCTTGTAACTGATACAGCCTTGTACCTGATACAGCCTTGTACCTGATACAGCCTTGTCACTGATACAGCCTTGTGCCTGATATAGCCTTGTCACTGGTACAGCCTTGTACTTGATACAGCCTTGTCGCTGAAACAGCCTTGTACCTGATACAGCCTTGGCACTTATGCAGCCTTGTACCTGATACAGCCTTGTACCTGATACAGCCGTGTACCTGATAAAGCATTGTCGCTGATACAGCCTTGTACCTGATACAGCCTTGTAACTGACACCGCCTTGTCACTTGTACAGCCTTGTACCTGATACATCCCAGTCACTGACACAGCCTTGTACCTGATACTGCCTTGTCGCTGATACAGCCTTGTCGCTGATACAACCTTGTCTTTGATACAGCCTTGTCACTGATACAGCCTTGTCACTGTTACGGTCTTGTCGCTGATACAGCCTTGTCACTGATATAGCCTTGTCGCTGTTATAGCCTTGTACCTGATACAGCCTTGTCACTGATACAGCCTTGTCGCTGTTATAGCCTTGTACCTGATACAGCCTTGTACCTGATACAGCCTTGTCACTGGTACAGCCTTGTACCTGATAGAGCCTTGTCATGGATACAGCCTTGTCACTGTTATAGCCTTGTACCTTATACAGCCTTGTAACTGATACAGCCTTGTACCTGAAAGAGCCTTGTCACTGGCACAGCCTTGTCACTGACACAGCCTTGTCACTGATACAGCCTTGTCACTGATACAGCCTTGACAATGATGAAACCTTGACACTGATGCAGCCTTGTACCTGATACAGCCTTGACACTGATACAGCCTTGTACCTGATACAGCCTTGTAACTGATACAGCCTTGTCGCTGATACAGCCTTGTACCTGATACAGCCTTGTCACTGATACAGCCTTGTCACTGATACAGCCTTTTCCCGATACAGCCTTGTCTCTGATTCAGCCTTGTACCTGATAAAGCCTTGTCACTGATACAGCCGTGTAGCTGATACAGCATTTTCGCTGAAAATCCTTCTACCTGATACAGCCTTGTCGGTGATACAGCCTTGTACCTAATACACCCTTGTCACTGGTACAGCATTGTACCTGTTACAGCCTCGTCACTGATACAGACTTGTACCTGATACAGCCTTGTACCTGATAACAGACTTGTACCTGATACAGCCTTGTACCTGATACAGCCTTGTACCTGATACAGCCTTGTACCTGATAACAGTCTTGTACCTGATACAGCCGTGTACCTGATACAGACTTGTCGCTGATACAGCCTGTCAAGGATACAGCCTTGTCCCTGATACAGCCTTGTACCTGATACAGCCTTGTCGCTGATACAGCCTTGTCACTGATACAACCTTGTCGTTGATACAGCCTTGTCCACTGATACAAACTTGTCACTGTTAAAGCCTTGTCGCTGATACAAGCCTTGTCACTGATACAGCTTTGTCCCTGATACAGCCTAGTACCTGGTACAGCCTTGTCACTGATACAGCCTTGTCGCTGTTATAGCCTTGTATGTGGTATAGCCTTGTACCTGATACAGCCTTGTCACTGATACAGCCTTGTTGCTGTTATAGCCTTGTACCTGATACAGCATTGTACCTGATACAGCCTTGTACCTAATACACCCTTGTCACTTGTACAGCATTGTACCTGATACAGCCTTGTCACTGATACAGCCTTGTACCTGATACAACCTTGTACCTGATACAGCCTTGTTCCTGATAACAGTTTTGTATCTGATACAGCCGTGTACCTGATACAGACTTGTCGCTGATACAGCCTTGTCAAAGATACAGCCTTGTCCCTGATACAGCCTTGTACCTGATACAGCCTTGTCGCTGATACAGCCTTGTTGCTGATACAACCTTGTCGTTGATACAGCCTTGTCACTGATACAGACTTGTGACTGTTAAAGCCTTGTCGCTGATACAGCCTTGTCACTGATACAGCTTTGTCCCTGATACAGCCTAGTAACTGGTACAGCCTTGTCACTGATACAGCCTTGTCGCTGTTATAGCCTTGTACGTGGTATAGCCTTGTACCTGATACAGCCTTGTCACTGATACAGCCTTGTCGCTGTTATAGCCTTGTCCCTGATACAGCATTGTACCTGATACAGCCTTGTCGCTGTTATAGCCTTGTACGTGGTATAGCCTTGTACCTGATACAGCCTTGTCACTGATACAGCCTTGACACTGATACAGCCTTGACACTGAAGCAGCCTTGTACCTGATACCGCCTTGTTACTGATACAGCCTTTTACCTGATACAGCCTTGACACTAATACAGCCTTGTAGCTGATACATTTTACACTGATATACCCTTGTACCTGATACTGCCTTGTATCTGATGCAGTCTTGTGGGTGATACAGCCTTCTATCTGATATAGCCTTGTCACTGACACAGCCTTGTACCTGATACAGCCTTGTATTTGATACAGCCTTGTCGCTGATACAGCCTTGTCCCTGATACAGCCTTGTCACTAATACAGCCTTGTACCTGATACATCCCAGTCACTGACACAGCCTTGTACCTGATACTGCCTTGTCGCTGATACAGCCTTGTCGCTGATACAACCTTGTCTTTGATACAGCCTTGTCACTGATACAGCCTTGTCACTGTTACGGTCTTGTCGCTGATACAGCCTTGTCACTGATATAGCCTTGTCGCTGTTATAGCCTTGTACCTGATACAGCCTTGTCACTGATACAGCCTTGTCGCTGTTATAGCCTTGTACCTGATACAGCCTTGTACCTGATACAGCCTTGTCACTGGTACAGCCTTGTACCTGATAGAGCCTTGTCATGGATACAGCCTTGTCACTGTTATAGCCTTGTACCTTATACAGCCTTGTAACTGATACAGCCTTGTACCTGAAACAGCCTTGTCACTGGCACAGCCTTGTCACTGACACAGCCTTGTCACTGATACAGCCTTGTCACTGATACAGCCTTGACAATGATGAAACCTTGACACTGATGCAGCCTTGTACCTGATACAGCCTTGACACTGATACAGCCTTGTACCTGATACAGCCTTGTAACTGATACAGCCTTGTACCTGATACAGCCTTGTACCTGATACAGCCTTGTCAGTCATACAGCCTTGTCCCTGATACAGCCTTGTACCTGATAGAGCATTGTCGCTGTTACAGCCTTGTCACTGATACAGCCTTGTCACTGGTACGGCCTTGTCACTGATACAGCCTTGTCACTGATACAGCCTTGTCACTGATACAGGCTTGACACTGATACAGGCTTGACACTGATACAGGCTTGACACTGATACAGCCTTGACACTGAAGCAGCCTTGTACCTGATACAGCCTTGACACTGATACAGCCTTGGACCTGATACCGCCTTGCAACTGATACAGCCTTGTACCTGATACAGCCTTGTACCTGATACAGCCTTGTCACTGATACAGCCTTGTCCCTGATACAGCCTTGTCATTGATACATCCTTTTGCCTGATATAGCCTTGTCACTGGTACAGCCTTGTCACTGATACAGCCTTGTATCTGATACAGCCTTGTCACTGGTACTGCCTTGTACCTGATACAGCCTTGTCGCTGATACAGCCTTGTACCTGATACAGCCTTGTCACTGATACAGCCTTCTACCTGATACAGCCTTGTACCTGATACAGCCGTGTACCTGATACAGCATTGTCACTGATACAGCCTTGTACCTGAAACAGCCTTTCACTGGTACAGCCTTGTCACTGACACAGCCTTGTCACTGATACAGGCTTGACACTGATACAGCCTTGACACTGAAGCAGCCTTGTAGCTGATACAGCCTTGACACTGATACAGCCTTGGTCCTGATACCGCCTTGTACCTGATACAGCCTTGTCACTGATACAGCCTTGTCACTGATAGATCCTTGACAATGATTAAGCGTTGTCACTGATACAGCCTTGTCACTGATAGATCCTTGACACTGATACAGCCTTGTACCTGATACAGCCTTGTAACTGATACAGCCTTGTACCTGATACAGCCTTGTACCTGATACAGCCTTGTAGCTGATACAGCCTTGTCACTGATACAGCCTTGTCCCTGATACAGCCTTTTACCTGATAGAGCATTGTCGTTGTTACAGCCTTGTCACTGATACAGCCTTGTCACTGATACAACCTTGTGCCTGATATAGCCTTGTCACTGGTACAGCCTTGTCACTGATACAGCCTTGTATCTGATACAGCCGTGTCACTGGTACAGCCTTGTACCTGATACAGCCTTGACGCTGATACAGCCTTGTACCTGATAACAGCCTTGTCACTGATACAACCTTGTGCCTGATATAGCCTTGTCACTGGTACAGCCTTGTCACTGATACAGCCTTGTATCTGATACAGCCGTGTCACTGGTACAGCCTTGTACCTGATACAGCCTAGTCGCTGATACAGCCTTGTACCTGATAACAGACTTGTCCCTGATACAGCCTTGTTGCTGATACAGCCTTTCGCTGATACAGCCTTGTCCCGATACAGCCTTGTCACGGTACAGCCTTGTCCCTGATACAGATTTGTCACTGATACAGCCTTGTCACTATTACAGCCTTGTCGCCGATACAACCTTGTCCCTGATACAGCCTTGTCGCTGATACAGCCTTGTCCCTGATACAGTCCTGTCACTGATACAGCCTTGTCGCTGTTATAGCCTTGTCGCTGGTACAGCCTTGTACCTGATACAGCCTTGTACCTGATACAGCCTTTTCACTTATACAGCCTTGTCCCTGATACAGCCTTGTCACTGATACAGCCTTGTACCGGAAACAGCCTGGTCACTGATACAGCCTTGTCACTGTTACAGCCTTGTCACTGATACATCCTTGACATTGGTGCAGCCTTGTCGCTGTTACAGCCTTGTACCTGATACAGCCTTGTCCCTGATACAGCCATGTCTCTGATACAGCCTTGTCGCTGATACAGCCTTGTACCTGATACAGCCTTGTACCTGATACGGCCCTGTCACTGATACAGCCTTGTCGCTGTTATAGCCTTGTACCTGATACAGCCTTGTACCTGATACAGCCTAGTCACTGGTACAGCCTTGTGCCTGATACAGCCTTGTTGCTGATACAGCCTTTTCACCTGATACAGCCTTGTGACTGATACAGCCTTGTACCTGATACAGCCTTGTACCTGATACAGCCTTGTACTCGATACAGCCTTGTCGCTGATACAGCCTTGTCGCTGATGCAGCCTTGTACCTGATACAGCCGTTTACAAAATAGAGCATTGTCTCTGATACAGCCTTGTCACTGTTACAGCCTTGTCACTGATACATCCTTGACATTGGTGCAGCCTTGTCGCTGTTACAGCCTTGTACCTGATACAGCCTTGTCCCTGATACAGCCATGTCTCTGATACAGCCTTGTCGCTGATACAGCCTTGTACCTGATACAGCCTTGTACCTGATACGGCCCTGTCACTGATACAGCCTTGTCGCTGTTATAGCCTTGTACCTGATACAGCCTTGTACCTGATACAGACTAGTCACTGGTACAGCCTTGTACCTGATACAGCCTTGTTGCTGATACAGCCTTTTCACCTGATACAGCCTTGTGACTGATACAGCCTTGTACCTGATACAGCCTTGTACCTGATACAGCCTTGTACTCGATACAGCCTTGTCGCTGATACAGCCTTGTCGCTGATGCAGCCTTGTACCTGATACAGCCGTTTACAAAATAGAGCATTGTCTCTGATACAGCCTTGTCGCTGAAACAGCCTTGTCACTGATACAGCTTTGTACCTGATACAGCCTTGTCACTGATACTGCCTTGTCACTGATACTGCCTTGTCACTGATACAGCCTTGTACCTGATACAGCCGTGTACCTGATACAACATTGTCGCTGATACAGCCTTGTCACTGATACAGCCTTCTCACTGATACAACGTTTTACCTGATGCAGCCTTGTCACTGATACAGTCTTGTCGCTGATACAGCCTAGTCACTGATACAGCCTTGTCACTGATACACCCTTGCCCTTTTGCAGCCTTGTCACTGTTTCAGCCTTGTCATTGGTACAGCCTTATCACTGGTACAGCCTTGTCACTGATACAGCCTTTTACCTGTTACAGCCGTTTCGCTGGTGCAGCCTTTTCACTAATACAGCCTTATCACTGATACAGCCTTGTACCTGATACAGCCTTGTCGCTGATACAGCCTTGTCGCTGATACAGCCTTGTCCCTGATACAGCCTTGTACCTGATACAGCCTTGTCGCTGATATAGCCTTGTCGCTGATACAGCCTTGTCCCTGATACAGCCTTGTACCTGATACAGCATTGTCGCTGATACTGCCTTGTACCTGATACAGCCTTTTTACTGATACTGCCTTGTCCCTGGTACAACCTTGTACCTGATACAGCCATGTCGCTGAAACAGCCTTTTACCTGATACATCCTTGTTACTTGTACAGCCTTGTCCTTTATATAGCCTTGTTGCTGATACAGCCTTGTACCTGATTAAGCCTTGTACCTCATACAGCCTTGTCACTGATACAGCCTGGTACCTGATACAGACTTGTACCTGATACAGCCGTGTACCTGATACAGCCTTGTCGCTGATACAGCCTTGTATCTGGTACAGCCTTGTCACTGATACAGCCTTGTCACTGATACAGCCTTGTACCTGATACAACCTTGTACTTGATACAGCCTTGTCGCTGATACAGCCTTGTCGTTGATACAGCCTTGTCGCTGATTCAGCCTTGTCGCTGATACAGCCTTGTCGCTGATACAGCCTTGTCACTGATACAGCCTTGTCAATGTTACAGCCTTGTCGCTGATACAGCCTTGTCGCTGATACAGCCTTGTACCTGATACAGCCTTGTGCCTGGTACAGACTTGTCACTGACACAGCCTTGTCACTGATACAGCCTTGTCACTGATAGAGCCTTGACAATGATAATGCCTTGACACTGATGCAGCCTTGTACCTGATACAGCCTTGACACTGATACAGTCTTGTACCTGATACAGCCTTGTCACTCATACAGCCTTGTCACTGATACAACCTTGTGCCTGATATAGCCTTGTCACTGGTACAGCCTTGTCACTGATAAAGCCTTGTATCTGATACAGCCTTGTCACTGGTACAGCCTTGAAGCTGATACAGCCTTGTCGCTGATACAGCCTTGTCGCTGATACAGCCTTGTCACTCATACAGCCTGGTACCTGATACAGCCTTGTACCTGATACAGCCCTGTACCTGATACAGCCTTGTCGCTGATACAGCCTTGTATCTGATACAGCCTTGTCACTGATACAGCCTTGTCACTGATACAGCCTTGTATTTGATACATCCTTGTACTTGATACAGCCTTGTCGCTGATAAAGCCTTGTCATTGATACAGCCTTGTCGCTGATAAAGCCTTGTACCTGATACAGCCTTGTCCCTGATACAGCCTTGTCACTGACACAGCCTTGTCGCTGATACAGCTTTGTCGCTGATACAACCTTCTCATTGATACAGCCTTTTCACTGATACAGCCTTGTCACTGTTACAGCCTTGTCGCTGATGCAGCCTTGTCGCTGATACAGCCTTGTCGCTGATACAGCCTTGTACCTGATACAGCCTTGTCACTGATACAGCCTTGTACCTGATACAGCCTTGTACCTGATACAGCCTTGTCCCTGATACAGCCTTGTCCCTGATAAAGCCTTGTCCCTGATACAGCCTTGTACCTAATAGAGCATGGTCGCTGTTACAGCCTTGTCACTGATACAGCCTTGTCACTGATACAACCTTGTATCTGACACAGCCTTGTCACTGGTACAGCCTCGTCACTGATACAGCCTTGTACCTTATACAGCCTTGTCACTGGTACAGCCTTGTACCTGATACAGCCTTGTCGCTGATACAGCCTTGTACCTGATACAACCTTGTCACCGGTACAGTTTTGTACCTGATACAGCTTTGTCGCTGATACAGCCTTGTACCTGATACAGCCTAGTTGCTGATACAGCCTTGTACCTGATAACAGACTTGTACCTGATACAACGTTTTTGCTGATACAGCCTTTCGCTGATACAGCCTTGTCCCGATACAGCCTTGTCACGGTACAGCCTTGTCCCTGATACAGATTAGTCACTGATACAGCCTTGTCACTATTACAGCCTTGTCGCTGATACAGCCTTGTCGCTGATACAGCCTTGTCCCTGATACAGCCTTGTACCTGATACAGCCTTGTCGCTGATAAAGCCTTGTCGCTGATACAGCCTTGTCCCTGATACAGCCTTGTACCTGATACAGCATTGTCGCTGATACTGCCTTGTACCTGATACAGCCTTTTTACTGATACTGCCTTGTCCCTGGTACAACCTTGTACCTGATACAGCCATGTCGCTGAAACAGCCTTTTACCTGATACATCCTTGTTACTTGTACAGCCTTGTCCTTTATATAGCCTTGTTGCTGATACAGCCTTGTACCTGATTAAGCCTTGTACCTCATACAGCCTTGTCACTGATACAGCCTGGTACCTGATACAGACTTGTACCTGATACAGCCGTGTACCTGATACAGCCTTGTCGCTGATACAGCCTTGTATCTGGTACAGCCTTGTCACTGATACAGCCTCGTCACTGATACAGCCTTGTACCTTATACAGCCTTGTCACTGGTACAGCCTTGTACCTGATACAGCCTTGTCGCTGATACAGCCTTGTACCTGATACAACCTTGTCACCGGTACAGTTTTGTACCTGATACAGCTTTGTCGCTGATACAGCCTTGTACCTGATACAGCCTAGTCGCTGATACAGCCTTGTACCTGATAACAGACTTGTACCTGATACAACGTTTTTGCTGATACAGCCTTTCGCTGATACAGCCTTGTCCCGATACAGCCTTGTCACGGTACAGCCTTGTCCCTGATACAGATTAGTCACTGATAAAGCCTTGTCACTATTACAGCCTTGTCGCTGATACAGCCTTGTCGCTGATACAGCCTTGTCCCTGATACAGCCTTGTACCTGATACAGCCTTGTCGCTGATAAAGCCTTGTCGCTGATACAGCCTTGTCCCTGATACAGCCTTGTACCTGATACAGCATTGTCGCTGATACTGCCTTGTACCTGATACAGCCTTTTTACTGATACTGCCTTGTCCCTGGTACAACCTTGTACCTGATACAGCCATGTCGCTGAAACAGCCTTTTACCTGATACATCCTTGTTACTTGTACAGCCTTGTCCTTTATATAGCCTTGTTGCTGATACAGCCTTGTACCTGATTAAGCCTTGTTCCTCATACAGCCTTGTCACTGATACAGCCTGGTACCTGATACAGACTTGTACCTGATACAGCCGTGTACCTGATACAGCCTTGTCGCTGATACAGCCTTGTATCTGGTACAGCCTTGTCACTGATACAGCCTTGTCACTGATACAGCCTTGTACCTGATACAACCTTGTACTTGATACAGCCTTGTCGCTGATACAGCCTTGTCGTTGATACAGCCTTGTCGCTGATTCAGCCTTGTCAATGTTACAGCCTTGTCGCTGATACAGCCTTGTCGCTGATACAGCCTTGTACCTGATACCGCCTTGTCACTGGTACAGACTTGTCACTGACACAGCCTTGTCACTGATACAGCCTTGTCACTGATAGAGCCTTGACAATGATAATGCCTTGACACTGATGCAGCCTTGTACCTGATACAGCCTTGACACTGATACAGCCTTGTACCTGATACAGCCTTGTCACTCATACAGCCTTGTCACTGATACAACCTTGTGCCTGATATAGCCTTGTCACTGGTACAGCCTTGTCACTGATAAAGCCTTGTATCTGATACAGCCTTGTCACTGGTACAGCCTTGTAGCTGATACAGCCTTGTCGCTGATACAGCCTTGTACCTGATACAGCCTTGTCACTCATACAGCCTGGTACCTGATACAGCCTTGTACCTGATACAGCCCTGTACCTGATACAGCCCTGTACCTGATACAGCCTTGTCGCTGATACAGCCTTGTATCTGATACAGCCTTGTCACTGATACAGCCTTGTCACTGATACAGCCTTGTATTTGATGCATCCTTGTACTTGATACAGCCTTGTCGCTGATAAAGCCTTGTCATTGATACAGCCTTGTCGCTGATACAGCCTTGTACCTGATACAGCCTTGTCCCTGATACAGCCTTGTCACTGACACAGCCTTGTCGCTGATACAGCTTTGTCGCTGATACAACCTTGTCATTGATACAGCCTTTTCACTGATACAGCCTTGTCACTGTTACAGCCTTGTCGCTGATACAGCCTTGTCGCTGATACAGCCTTGTACCTGATACAGCCTTGTACCTGATACAGCCTTGTCACTGATACATCCTTGTGCCTGATACAGCCTTGTCCCTGATAAAGGCTTGTCCCTGATACAGCCTTGTACCTAATAGAGCATGGTCGCTGTTACAGCCTTGTCACTGATACAGCCTTGTCACTGATACAACCTTGTATCTGACACAGCCTTGTCACTGGTACAGCCTCGTCACTGATACAGCCTTGTACCTTATACAGCCTTGTCACTGGTACAGCCTTGTACCTGATACAGCCTTGTCGCTGAAACAGCCTTGTACCTGATACAACCTTGTCACCGGTACAGTTTTGTACCTGATACAGCTTTGTCGCTGATACAGCCTTGTACCTGATACAGCCTAGTCGCTGATACAGCCTTGTACCTGATAACAGACTTGTACCTGATACAACGTTTTTGCTGATACAGCCTTTCGCTGATACAGCCTTGTCCCGATACAGCCTTGTCACGGTACAGCCTTGTCCCTGATACAGATTAGTCACTGATACAGCCTTGTCACTATTACAGCCTTGTCGCTGATACAGCCTTGTCCCTGATACAGCCTTGTCGCTGATACAGCCTTGTCCCTGATACAGTCCTGTCACTGATACAGCCTTGTCGCTGTTATAGCCTTGTCGCTGGTACAGCCTTGTACCTGATACAGCCTTGTACCTGATACAGCCTTGTCACTTATACAGCCTTGTACCTGATACAGCCTTGTCACTTATACAGCCTTGTCGCTAATACAGCCTTGTCACTTATACAGCCTTGTACCTGATACAGCCTTGTCACTTTACAGCCTTGTCACAGTTACAGCCTTGTCACTGATACATCCTTGACTTTGGTGCAGCCTTGTCGCTGATACAGTCTGGTAACTGATACTGCCTTGTCACTTATACAGTCTTGTCAGTGGTACAGCATTCTACCTGATACAGTTTTGTCGTTGATACAGCCTTGTCCCTGATACAGCCATGTCTCTGATACAGCCTTGTCGCTGATACAGCCTTGTACCTTTTACAGCCTTGTCGCTGATACAGCCTTGTCGCTGATACAGCCTTGTACCTGATACAGTCTTGTACCTGATACCGCCTTGTACCTGATACAGCCTTGTACCTGACAAAAGTCTTGTACCTGATACAGCCGTGTACCTGATACAGCCTTGTCGCTGATACAGCCTTGTCACTGATAGAGCCTTGTTGCTGATACAGCCTTGCCGTTGATACAGCCTTGTCCCTGATACAGCCTTGTCACTGGTACAGCCTTGTCGCTGATACAGCCTTTTCGCTGAAACAGCCTTGTACCTGATACAGCCTTGTACCTGATACAGCCTTGTCACTGATACAGCCTTGTCGCTGTTATAGCCTTGTAGCTGATACAGCCTTGTACCTGATACAGCCTTGTCACTGGTACAGCCTTGTATCTGATACAGCCTTGTCACTGATACAGCCTTGTCACAGTTAGAGCCTTGTACCTGATACAGCCTTGTAACTGATAGAGCCTTGTACCTTATACAGCGTTGACACTGGTACAGCCTTGTCACTGACACAGCCTTGGCACTGATACAGCCTTGTCACTGATACAGCCTTGACAATGATAACGCCTTGACACTGATGCAGCCTTGTACCTGATACAGCCTTGACACTGATACAGCCTTGTACCTGATACAGCCTTATAACTGATACAGCCTTGTACCTGTTACAGCCTTGTCACTGATACAGCCTTGTCCCTGATACAGACTTGATACTGATGCAGCCTTGTAGCTGATACACTTGACACTGATATACGCTTCTACCTGATACAGCATTGTACCTGATGCAGTCTTGTCGCTGATACAGCCTTGTATCTGATACAGCCTTGTCACTGACACAGCCTTGTACCTGATACAGCCTTGTACCTGATACAGCCTTATACCTCATACAGCCTTGTCACTGATACAGCCTTGTCCCTGCTGCAACCTTGTACCTGATACAGCCTTGTCGCTGATACAGCCTTGTACCTAATAAAGCCTTGTCACTGGTACAGCCTTATACCTGATACAGCCTTGTCACTGATACAGCCTTGTACCTGATACAGCCTTGTATCTGATAACGGCCTTGTACCTGATACATCCGTGTACCTGATACAGTCTTGTCGTTGATACAGCCTTGTCACTGATACAGCGTTGTCCCTTTTTCAGCCTTGACCCTGATACAGCCTTATACCTGATACAGACTTATACCTCATACAGCCTTGTCACTGATACAGCCTTGTCACTGATATATCATTGACAGTGATACAGCCTTGACACTGATGCAGCCTTGTACCTGATACAGCCATGACACTGATACAGCCTTGTATCTGATACAGCCTTGTACCTGATACAGCCTTGTACCTGATACAGCTTTGTACCTGATACAGCCTTTTACCTGATACAGCCTTGTACCAGATAAAGCCTTGTCGCTGATACAGCCTTGTCGCTGATGCAGCCTTGTCCCGGTACAGCCTTGTCCCGATACAGCCTTGTCACTGATACAGCCTTGTCCTGATACAGCCTTGTACTTTATACAGACTTGTAGGTGATACAGCCTTGTCGCTGATACAGCCTTTTGGCTGATACAGCCTTGTCGGTGATACAGCCTTGTACCTAATATACCCTTGTCACTGGTACAGCTTTGTTCCTGATACAGCCTTGTCACTGATAGAGCCTTGTGCCTGATACAGCCTTGTACCTGATAGAGGCTTGTACCTGATAACAGTTTTGTACCTGATACAGCCGTGTACCTGATACAGCCTTATACCTGATACAGCCTTGTCGCTGATACAGCCTTATACCTGATACAGCCTTGTCGCTGATACAACCTTGTCTTTGATACAGCCTTGTCACTGATACAGATTTGTCACTGTTACAGCCTTGTCGCTGATAAAGCCTTGTCACTGATACAGCCTTGTCCCTGATACAGCCTTGTACCTGGTACAGCCTTGTCACTGATACAGCCTTGTCGCTGTTATAGCCTTGTACGTGGTATAGCCTTGTACCTGATACAGCCTTCTCACTGATACAGCCTTGTCGCTGTTACTGCCTTGTACCTGATACAGCATTGTATCTGATACAGCCTTGTTCCTGATGCAGCCTTGTCACTGATACAGCCTTGTCACTGATACAGCCTTGACACTGATACGGCCTTGACACTGATGCAGCCTTGTACCTGATACAGCCTTGACGCTGATACAGCCTTGTACCTGATAACGCCTTGTAACTGATACAGCCTTATTCCTGATTCAGCCTTGACACTGATGCATCCTTGTAGCTGATACAGCCTTGACGCTGATATGTCCTTGTACCTGATACAGCCTGGTACTTGATACAGCCTTGTACCTTATACAGCCTTGTACCTGATAAAGCCTTGTCGCTGATACAGCCTTGTCGCTGATACAGCCTTGTCGCTGATACTGCCTTGTCACTGATACAGCCTTGTCCCTGATACAGCCTTGTACCTGATAGAGCATTGTCGCTGTTACAGCCTTGTCACTGATACAGCCTTGTCACTGATACAACCTTGTACCTGATACAGCCTTGTCTCTTGTACAGCCTCGTCACTGATACAGCCTTGTACCTGATACAGCCTTGTCACTGGTACAGCCTTGTACCTGATACAGCCTTGTCGCTGATACAGCCTTTTACCTGATCAACCTTGTCACTGGTACAGCCATGTATCTGATACAGCCTTGTCGCTGATACAGGCTTGTACCTGATACAGCCTTGTCGCTGATACAGCCTTGTACCTGATAACAGCCTTGCACCTGATACAGCCTTGTACCTGATACAGCCCTGTCGCTGTTACAACCTTGTCGCTGATATAGCCTTGTCGCTGATACAGCCTTGTCCCGATACAGCCTTGTCCCGATACAGCCTTGTCCCGATACAGCCTTGTCCCTGATACAGCCTTGTCCCTGATACAGCCTTTGTTTGATACAGCCTTGTCACTATTACAGCCTTGTCGCTGATACAGCTTTGTCGCTGATACAGCCTTGTTCCTGATACAACCTTGTACCTGATACAGCCTTGTCGCTGATACAGCCATATACCTAATACAGCCTTGTCAATGGTACAGCCTTGTACCTGATACAACCTTGTCACTGGTGCAGCCTTGTACCTGATACAGCCTTGTCGCTGATACAGCCTTTTACCTGATACAGCCTTGTCACTGATACAGCTTTGTACCTGATACAGCCTTGTAGCTGATACAGCCTTGTACCTGATAAAGCCTTGTCGCTGATACAGCCATGTCGCTGATGCAGCCTTGTCCCGATACAGCCTTGTCCCTGATACAGCCTTGTCCTGGTGCAGCCTTGTACTTAATACTGCCTTGTACCTGACAAAAGTCTTGTACCTGATACAGCCTTGTCGCTGATACAGCCTTGTACCTGATAACAGTCTTGCACCTGATACAGCCTTGTACCTGATACAGCCTTGTCGCTGATACAACCTTGTATCTGATAACAGCCTTGTACCTGATACATCCGTGTACCTGATACAGTCTTGTCGTTGATACAGCCTTGTCATTGATACAGCGTTGTCCCTTTTTCAGCATTGACCCTGATACAGCCTTATACCTGATACAGCCTTATACCTCATACAGCCTTGTCACTCATACAGCCTTGTCAGTGATATAGCATTGACAGTGATACAGCCTTGACACTGATGCAGCCTTGTACCTGATACAGACTTGTCCCTGATGCAGCCTTTTATCTGATACAGCCTTGTCCCTGATAGAGCCTTGTACCTGATAAAGCCTTGTACCTGATAGAGCCTTGTACCTGATAAAGCCTTGTCGCTGATACAGCCTTGTCGATGATGCAGCCTTGTCCCGATACAGTCTTGTCTCTGATACAGCCTTGTCCCTGATACAGCCTTGTCCCTGATACAGCCGTGTACTTTACACAGCCTTGTAGCTGATACAGCCTTATAGCTGATACAGCCTTTTCGATGATACAGCCTTTTCGATGATACAGCCTTTTCGCTGATACAGCCTTGTCGGTGATACAGCCTTGTACCTAATATACCCTTGTCACTGGTACAGCATTGTACCTGATACAGCCTTGTCACTGATGCAGCCGTGTACCTGATACAGCCTTGTACCTGATAGATCCTTGTACCTGATAACAGTTTTGTACCTGATACAGCCGTGTACCTGATACAGCCTTGTCGCTGATACAGCCTTGTCAAAGATACAGCCTTGTCCCTGATACAGCCTTGTACCTGATACAGCCTTGTCGCTGATACAGCCTTGTCGCTGATACAACCTTGTCTTTGATACAGCCTTGTCACTGTTACAGACTTGTCACTGTTACAGCCTTGTCGCTGAGAGAGCCTTGTCACTGATACAGCCTTGTCCCTGATACAGCCTTGTACCTGGTACAGCCTTGTCACTGATACAACCTTTTCACTGTTATAGCCTTGTACGTGGTATAGCCTTGTACCTGATACAGCCTTCTCACTGATACAGCCTTGTTGCTGTTATAGCCTTGTACCTGATACAGCATTGTATCTGATACAGCCTTGTTCCCGATGCAGCCTTGTCACTGATACAGCCTTGTCACTGATACAGCCTTGTCACTGACACAGCCTTGACACTGATGCAGCCTTGTACCTGATACAGCCTTGACGCTGATACAGCCTTGTACCTGATAACGCCTTGAAACTGATACAGCCTTATTCCTGATTCAGCCTTGACACTGATGCAGCCTTGTAGCTGATACAGCCTTGACACTGATATGCCCTTGTACCTGATACAGCCTTGTACTTGATACAGCCTTGTACCTTATACAGCCTTGTACCTGATACAGCCTTGTCGCTGATACAGCCTTGTCGCTGATACAGCCTTGTCACTGATACAGCCTTGTCCCTGATAAAGCCTTGTACCTGATAGAGCATTGTCGCTGTTACAGCCTTGTCACTGATACAGCCTTGTCACTGATACAACCTTGTACCTGATACAGCCTTGTCACTTGTACAGCCTCGTCACTGATACAGACTTGTACCTGATACAGCCTTGTCACTGGTACAGCCTTGTACCTGATACAGCCTTTTCACTGGTACAGCCTTGTACCTGATACAGCCTTGTCGCTGATACAGCCTTATACCTGATACAACCTTGTCACGGGTACAGCTTTGTATCTGATACAGCCTTGTCGCTGATACAGCCTTGTAACTGTTACAGCCTTGTCGCTGATACAGCCTTGTACCTGATAACAGCCTTGCACCTGATACAGCCTTGTATCTGATACAGCCCTGTCGCTGTTACAACCTTGTCGCTGATGCAGCCTTGTCCCGATACAGCCTTGTCCCGATACAGCCTTCTCCCTGATACAGCCTTGTCCCTGATACATCCTTGTACCTGATACAGCCTTGTCACTATTACAGCCTTGTCGCTAGTACAGCTTTTTCGCTGATACAGCCTTGTTCCTGATACAACCTTGTACCTGATACAGCCTTGTCGCTGATACAGCCTTTTACCTAATACAGCCTTGTCACTGGTACAGCCTTGTACCTGATACAACCTTGTCACTGGTACAGCCTTGTACCTGATACAGCCTTGTCGCTGATACTGCCTTTTACCTGATACAGCCTTGTCGCTGATACAGCCTTTTACCTGATACAGCCTTGTCGCTGATACAGCCTTGTACCTGATAACAGCCTTGCACCTGATACAGCCTTGTACCTGATGCAGCCTTGTCCCTGATACAACCTTGTCGCTGATATAGCCTTGTCGCTGATACAGCCTTGTCCTGATACACCCTTAGCCCGATACAGCCTTGTCCCTGATACAGCCTTGTCCCTCATACGGCCTTGTCCCTCATGCAGCCTTGTACTTGGTACAGCCTTGTCACTATTACAGCCTTGTCGCTGATAAAGCCTTGTCGCTGATACAGCCTTGTCACTGATATAGCATTGACAGTGATACAGCCTTGACACTGATGCAGCCTTGTACCTGATACAGCCTTGACACTGATACAGCCTTGTATCTGATACAGCCTTGTACCTGATACAGCCTTGTACATGATACAGCCTTGTACCTGATAAAGCCTTGTACCTGATACAGCCTTGTCGCTGATGCAGCCTTGTCCCGATACAGCCTTGTCCCTGATACAGCCTTGTCCTGATACAGCCTTGTACTTTATACAGCCTTTTAGCTGACAAAAGTCTTGTACCTGATACAGCCGTGTACCTGATACAGCCTTGTCGCTGATACAGCCTTGTAAGTGATAACAGCCTTGCACCTGATACAGCCTTGTACCTGATACAGCCTTGTCGCTGATACAACCTTGTATCTGATAACAGCCTTGTACCTGATACATCCGTGTACCTGAGACAGTCTTGTCGTTGGTACAGCATTGTCATTGATACAGCGTTGTCCCTTTTTCAGCATTGACCCTGATTCAGCCTTATACCTGATACATCCTTATACCTCATACAGCCTTGTCACTCATACAGCCTTGTCACTGATATAGCATTGACAGTGATACAGCCTTGACACTGATGCAGCCTTGTACCTGATACAGCCTTGACACTGATACAGCCTTGTATCTGATACAGCCTTGTACCTGATACAGCTTTGTACCTGATACAGCCTTGTACCTGATACAGCCTTGTACCTGATAAAGCCTTGTCACTGATATAGCATTGACAGTGATACAGCCTTGACACTGATGCAGCCTTGTACCTGATACAGTCTTGACACTGATACAGCCTTGTATCTGATACAGCCTTGTACCTGATACCGCTTTGTACCTGATACAGCCTTGTACCTGATACAGCCTTGTATCTGATAAAGCCTTGTCGCTGATACAGCATTGTCGCTGATGCAAGCTTGTTCCGATAGTGCCTTGTCCCTGATACAGCCTTGTCCCTGATACAGCCTTGTCCCTGATACAGCCTTGTCCCTGATACAGCCTTGTACTTTATACAGCCTTGTAGCTGATACAGCCTTGTAGCTGATACAGCCTTTTCGATGATACAGCCTTTTCGCTGATACAGCCTTGTCGGTGATACAGCCTTGTACCTAATATACCCTTGTCACTGGTACAGCATTGTACCTGATACAGCCTTATCACTGATACAGCCTTGTACCTGATACAGCCTTGTACCTGATAGAGCCTTGTACCTGATAACAGTTTTGTACCAGATACAGCCGTGTACCTGATACAGCCTTGTCGCTGATACAGCCTTGTCAAAGATACAGCCTTGTCCCTGATACAGCCTTGTACCTGATACAGCCTTGTCGCTGATACAGCCTTGTCGCTGATACAACCTTGTCTTTGATACAACCTTGTCACTGTTACAGACTTGTCACTGTTACAGCCTTGTCGCTGATACAGCATTGTCACTGATACAGCCTTGTCCCTGATACAGCCTTGTACCTGGTACAGCCTTGTCACTGATACAGCCTGTTCGCTGTGATAGCCTTGTACGTGGTATAGCCTTGTACCTGATACAGCCTTCTCACTGATACAGCCTTGTCGCTGTTATAGCCTTTTACCTGATACAGCATTGTATCTGATACAGTCTTGTTCCTGATGCAGCCTTGTCACTGATACAGCCTTGTCACTGATACAGCCTTGTCTCTGATACAGCCTCGTACCTGATACAGCCTTGACGCTGATACAGCCTTGTACCTGATAACGCCTTGTAACTGATACAGCCTTATTCCTGATTCAGCCTTGACACTGATGCAGCCTTGTAGCTGATACAGCCTTGACACTGATATGTCCTTGTACCTGATGCAGCCTTGTACTTGATACAGCCTTGTCGCTGATACAGCCTTGTCGCTGATACAGCCTTGTCACTGATACAGCCTTGTCCCTGATAAAGCCTTGTACCTGATAGAGCATTGTCGCTGTTACAGCCTTGTCACTGATACAGCCTTGTCACTGATACAGCCTTGTCACTGATACAACCTTGTACCTGATACAGCCTTGTCACTTGTACAGCCTCGTCACTGATACTCCTTGTACCTGATACAGCCTTGTCACTGGTACAGCCTTGTACCGGATGCAGCCTTGTCGCTGATACAGCCTTTTACCTGATACAACCTTGTCACGGGTACAGCCTTGTATCTGATACAGCCTTGTCGCTGATACAGCCTTGTACCTGATACAGCCTTGTCGCTGATACAGCCTTGTACCTGATAACAGCCTTGCACCTGATACAGCCTTCTGCCTGATACAGCCCTGTCGCTGTTACAAACTTGTCGCTGATATAGCCTTGTCGCTGATACAGCCTTGTCCCGATACAGCCTTGTCCCGATACAGCCTTGCCCCTGATACAGCCTTGTCCCTGTTACAGCCTTGTACTTGATACAGCCTTGTCACTATTACACTCTTGTCGCTGATACAGCTTTGTCGCTGATACAGCCTTGTTCCTGATACAACCTTGTACCTGTTACAGCCTTGTCGCTGATACAGCCTTGTACCTAATACAGCCTTGTCATGGTACAGCCTTGTTCCTGATACAACCTTGTCACTGGTACAGCCTTGTACCTGATACAGCCTTGTCGCTGATACAGCCTTGTACCTGATAACAGCCTTGCACCTGATACAGCCTTGTACCTGATACAGCCTTGTCGCTGATACAACCTTGTCGCTGATATAGCCTTGTCGCTGATACAGCCTTGTCCCGATACAGCCTTGGCCCGATACAGCCTTGTCCCTGATACAGCCTTGTCCCTCATAAGGCCTTGTCCCTTATGCAGCCTTGTACTTGATACAGCCTTGTCACTATTGCAGCCTTGTCGCTGATAAAGCCTTGTCGCTGATACAGCCTTGTCCCTGCTACGACCTTGTACCTGATACAGCCTTGTCGCTGATACAGCCTTGTACCTAATACAGCCTTGTAACTGGTACAGCCTTGTACCTGATACAGCCTTGTCACTGATACAGCCTTGTACCTGATACTGCCTTGTATCTGATAACAGCCTTGTACCTGATGCATCCGTGTACCTGATACAGTCTTGTCGTTGATACAGCCTTGTCATTGATACAGCGTTGTCCCTTTTTCAGCCTTGACCCTGATACAGCCTTATACCTGATACAGCCTTATACCTCATACAGCCTTGTCACTGATACAGCCTTGTCACTGATATAGCATTGACAGTGATACAGCCTTGACACTGATGCAGCCTTGTACCTGATACAGCCTTGACACTGATACAGCCTTGTACCTGATACAGCTTTGTACCTGATACAGCCTTGTACCTGATACAGCCTTGTACCTGATACAGCCTTGTACCTGATAAAGCCTTGTCGCTGATACAGCCTTGTCGCTGATGCAGCCTTGTCCCGATACAGCCTTGTCCCGATACAGCCTTGTCCCTGATACAGCCTTGTCCCTGATACAGCCTTGTACTTTATACAGCCTTGTACTTTATACAGCCTTGTAGCTGATACAGCCTTTTAGCTGATACAGCCTTTTCGCTGATACAGCCTTGTCCCTGATACAGACTTGATACTGATGCAGCCTTGTAGCTGATACACTTGACACTGATATACGCTTCTACCTGATACAGCATTGTACCTGATGCAGTCTTGTCGCTGATACAGCCTTGTATCTGATACAGCCTTGTCACTGACACAGCCTTGTACCTGATACAGCCTTGTACCTGATACAGCCTTATACCTCATACAGCCTTGTCACTGATACAGCCTTGTCCCTGCTGCAACCTTGTACCTGATACAGCCTTGTCGCTGATACAGCCTTGTACCTAATAAAGCCTTGTCACTGGTACAGCCTTATACCTGATACAGCCTTGTCACTGATACAGCCTTGTACCTGATACAGCCTTGTATCTGATAACAGCCTTGTACCTGATACATCCGTGTACCTGATACAGTCTTGTCGTTGATACAGCCTTGTCACTGATACAGCGTTGTCCCTTTTTCAGCCTTGACCCTGATACAGCCTTATACCTGATACAGCCTTATACCTCATACAGCCTTGTCACTGATACAGCCTTGTCACTGATATATCATTGACAGTGATACAGCCTTGACACTGATGCAGCCTTGTACCTGATACAGCCATGACACTGATACAGCCTTGTATCTGATACAGCCTTGTACCTGATACAGCCTTGTACCTGATACAGCTTTGTACCTGATACAGCCTTTTACCTGATACAGCCTTGTACCAGATAAAGCCTTGTCGCTGATACAGCCTTGTCGCTGATGCAGCCTTGTCCCGGTACAGCCTTGTCCCGATACAGCCTTGTCACTGATACAGCCTTGTCCTGATACAGCCTTGTACTTTATACAGACTTGTAGGTGATACAGCCTTGTCGCTGATACAGCCTTTTGGCTGATACAGCCTTGTCGGTGATACAGCCTTGTACCTAATATACCCTTGTCACTGGTACAGCTTTGTTCCTGATACAGCCTTGTCACTGATAGAGCCTTGTGCCTGATACAGCCTTGTACCTGATAGAGGCTTGTACCTGATAACAGTTTTGTACCTGATACAGCCGTGTACCTGATACAGCCTTATACCTGATACAGCCTTGTCGCTGATACAGCCTTATACCTGATACAGCCTTGTCGCTGATACAACCTTGTCTTTGATACAGCCTTGTCACTGATACAGATTTGTCACTGTTACAGCCTTGTCGCTGATAAAGCCTTGTCACTGATACAGCCTTGTCCCTGATACAGCCTTGTACCTGGTACAGCCTTGTCACTGATACAGCCTTGTCGCTGTTATAGCCTTGTACGTGGTATAGCCTTGTACCTGATACAGCCTTCTCACTGATACAGCCTTGTCGCTGTTACTGCCTTGTACCTGATACAGCATTGTATCTGATACAGCCTTGTTCCTGATGCAGCCTTGTCACTGATACAGCCTTGTCACTGATACAGCCTTGACACTGATACGGCCTTGACACTGATGCAGCCTTGTACCTGATACAGCCTTGACGCTGATACAGCCTTGTACCTGATAACGCCTTGTAACTGATACAGCCTTATTCCTGATTCAGCCTTGACACTGATGCATCCTTGTAGCTGATACAGCCTTGACACTGATATGTCCTTGTACCTGATACAGCCTTGTACTTGATACAGCCTTGTACCTTATACAGCCTTGTACCTGATAAAGCCTTGTCGCTGATACAGCCTTGTCGCTGATACAGCCTTGTCGCTGATACTGCCTTGTCACTGATACAGCCTTGTCCCTGATACAGCCTTGTACCTGATAGAGCATTGTCGCTGTTACAGCCTTGTCACTGATACAGCCTTGTCACTGATACAACCTTGTACCTGATACAGCCTTGTCTCTTGTACAGCCTCGTCACTGATACAGCCTTGTACCTGATACAGCCTTGTCACTGGTACAGCCTTGTACCTGATACAGCCTTGTCGCTGATACAGCCTTTTACCTGATCAACCTTGTCACTGGTACAGCCATGTATCTGATACAGCCTTGTCGCTGATACAGGCTTGTACCTGATACAGCCTTGTCGCTGATACAGCCTTGTACCTGATAACAGCCTTGCACCTGATACAGCCTTGTACCTGATACAGCCCTGTCGCTGTTACAACCTTGTCGCTGATATAGCCTTGTCGCTGATACAGCCTTGTCCCGATACAGCCTTGTCCCGATACAGCCTTGTCCCGATACAGCCTTGTCCCTGATACAGCCTTGTCCCTGATACAGCCTTTGTTTGATACAGCCTTGTCACTATTACAGCCTTGTCGCTGATACAGCTTTGTCGCTGATACAGCCTTGTTCCTGATACAACCTTGTACCTGATACAGCCTTGTCGCTGATACAGCCATATACCTAATACAGCCTTGTCAATGGTACAGCCTTGTACCTGATACAACCTTGTCACTGGTGCAGCCTTGTACCTGATACAGCCTTGTCGCTGATACAGCCTTTTACCTGATACAGCCTTGTCACTGATACAGCTTTGTACCTGATACAGCCTTGTAGCTGATACAGCCTTGTACCTGATAAAGCCTTGTCGCTGATACAGCCATGTCGCTGATGCAGCCTTGTCCCGATACAGCCTTGTCCCTGATACAGCCTTGTCCTGGTGCAGCCTTGTACTTAATACTGCCTTGTACCTGACAAAAGTCTTGTACCTGATACAGCCTTGTCGCTGTTACAGCCTTGTACCAGATAACAGCCTTGCACCTGATACAGCCTTGTACCTGATACAGCCTTGTCGCTGATACAACCTTGTATCTGATAACAGCCTTGTACCTGATACATCCGTGTACCTGATACAGTCTTGTCGTTGATACAGCCTTGTCATTGATACAGCGTTGTCCCTTTTTCAGCATTGACCCTGATACAGCCTTATACCTGATACAGCCTTATACCTCATACAGCCTTGTCACTCATACAGCCTTGTCAGTGATATAGCATTGACAGTGATACAGCCTTGACACTGATGCAGCCTTGTACCTGATACAGCCTTGACACTGATACAGCCTTGTATTTGATACAGCCTTGTACCTGATACAGCCTTGTACCTTATAAAGCCTTGTACCTGATACAGCCTTGTACCTGATAAAGCCTTTTCGCTGATACAGCCTTGTCGATGATGCAGCCTTGTCCCGATACAGTCTTGTCCCTGATACAGCCTTGTCCCTGATACAGCCTTGTCCCTGATACAGCCTTGTACTTTACACAGCCTTGTAGCTGATACAGCCTTATAGCTGATACAGCCTTTTCGATGATACAGCCTTTTCGATGATACAGCCTTTTCGCTGATACAGCCTTGTCGGTGATACAGCCTTGTACCTAATATACCCTTGTCACTGGTACAGCATTGTACCTGATACAGCCTTGTCACTGATGCAGCCGTGTACCTGATACAGCCTTGTACCTGATAGATCCTTGTACCTGATAACAGTTTTGTACCTGATACAGCCGTGTACCTGATACAGCCTTGTCGCTGATACAGCCTTGTCAAAGATACAGCCTTGTCCCTGATACAGCCTTGTACCTGATACAGCCTTGTCGCTGATACAGCCTTGTCGCTGATACAACCTTGTCTTTGATACAGCCTTGTCACTGTTACAGACTTGTCACTGTTACAGCCTTGTCGCTGAGAGAGCCTTGTCACTGATACAGCCTTGTCCCTGATACAGCCTTGTACCTGGTACAGCCTTGTCACTGATACAACCTTTTCACTGTTATAGCCTTGTACGTGGTATAGCCTTGTACCTGATACAGCCTTCTCACTGATACAGCCTTGTTGCTGTTATAGCCTTGTACCTGATACAGCATTGTATCTGATACAGCCTTGTTCCCGATGCAGCCTTGTCACTGATACAGCCTTGTCACTGATACAGCCTTGTCACTGATACAGCCTTGACACTGATGCAGCCTTGTACCTGATACAGCCTTGACGCTGATACAGCCTTGTACCTGATAACGCCTTGAAACTGATACAGCCTTATTCCTGATTCAGCCTTGACACTGATGCAGCCTTGTAGCTGATACAGCCTTGACACTGATATGCCCTTGTACCTGATACAGCCTTGTACTTGATACAGCCTTGTACCTTATACAGCCTTGTACCTGATACAGCCTTGTCGCTGATACAGCCTTGTCGCTGATACAGCCTTGTCACTGATACAGCCTTGTCCCTGATAAAGCCTTGTACCTGATAGAGCATTGTCGCTGTTACAGCCTTGTCACTGATACAGCCTTGTCACTGATACAACCTTGTACCTGATACAGCCTTGTCACTTGTACAGCCTCGTCACTGATACAGACTTGTACCTGATACAGCCTTGTCACTGGTACAGCCTTGTACCTGATACAGCCTTTTCACTGGTACAGCCTTGTACCTGATACAGCCTTGTCGCTGATACAGCCTTATACCTGATACAACCTTGTCACGGGTACAGCTTTGTATCTGATACAGCCTTGTCGCTGATACAGCCTTGTAACTGTTACAGCCTTGTCGCTGATACAGCCTTGTACCTGATAACAGCCTTGCACCTGATACAGCCTTGTATCTGATACAGCCCTGTCGCTGTTACAACCTTGTCGCTGATGCAGCCTTGTCCCGATACAGCCTTGTCCCGATACAGCCTTCTCCCTGATACAGCCTTGTCCCTGATACATCCTTGTACCTGATACAGCCTTGTCACTATTACAGCCTTGTCGCTAGTACAGCTTTTTCGCTGATACAGCCTTGTTCCTGATACAACCTTGTACCTGATACAGCCTTGTCGCTGATACAGCCTTTTACCTAATACAGCCTTGTCACTGGTACAGCCTTTTACCTGATACAGCCTTGTCGCTGATACTGCCTTTTACCTGATACAGCCTTGTCGCTGATACAGCCTTTTACCTGATACAGCCTTGTCGCTGATACAGCCTTGTACCTGATAACAGCCTTGCACCTGATACAGCCTTGTACCTGATGCAGCCTTGTCCCTGATACAACCTTGTCGCTGATATAGCCTTGTCGCTGATACAGCCTTGTCCTGATACACCCTTAGCCCGATACAGCCTTGTCCCTGATACAGCCTTGTCCCTCATACGGCCTTGTCCCTCATGCAGCCTTGTACTTGGTACAGCCTTGTCACTATTACAGCCTTGTCGCTGATAAAGCCTTGTCGCTGATACAGCCTTGTCACTGATATAGCATTGACAGTGATACAGCCTTGACACTGATGCAGCCTTGTACCTGATACAGCCTTGACACTGATACAGCCTTGTATCTGATACAGCCTTGTACCTGATACAGCCTTGTACCTGATACAGCCTTGTACCTGATAAAGCCTTGTACCTGATACAGCCTTGTCGCTGATGCAGCCTTGTCCCGATACAGCCTTGTCCCTGATACAGCCTTGTCCTGATACAGCCTTGTACTTTATACAGCCTTTTACCTGACAAAAGTCTTGTACCTGATACAGCCGTGTACCTGATACAGCCTTGTCGCTGATACAGCCTTGTAAGTGATAACAGCCTTGCACCTGATACAGCCTTGTACCTGATACAGCCTTGTCGCTGATACAACCTTGTATCTGATAACAGCCTTGTACCTGATACATCCGTGTACCTGAGACAGTCTTGTCGTTGGTACAGCATTGTCATTGATACAGCGTTGTCCCTTTTTCAGCATTGACCCTGATTCAGCCTTATACCTGATACATCCTTATACCTCATACAGCCTTGTCACTCATACAGCCTTGTCACTGATATAGCATTGACAGTGATACAGCCTTGACACTGATGCAGCCTTGTACCTGATACAGCCTTGACACTGATACAGCCTTGTATCTGATACAGCCTTGTACCTGATACAGCTTTGTACCTGATACAGCCTTGTACCTGATACAGCCTTGTACCTGATAAAGCCTTGTCACTGATATAGCATTGACAGTGATACAGCCTTGACACTGATGCAGCCTTGTACCTGATACAGTCTTGACACTGATACAGCCTTGTATCTGATACAGCCTTGTACCTGATACCGCTTTGTACCTGATACAGCCTTGTACCTGATACAGCCTTGTACCTGATAAAGCCTTGTCGCTGATACAGCATTGTCGCTGATGCAAGCTTGTTCCGATAGTGCCTTGTCCCTGATACAGCCTTGTCCCTGATACAGCCTTGTCCCTGATACAGCCTTGTCCCTGATACAGCCTTGTACTTTATACAGCCTTGTAGCTGATACAGCCTTGTAGCTGATACAGCCTTTTCGATGATACAGCCTTTTCGCTGATACAGCCTTGTCGGTGATACAGCCTTGTACCTAATATACCCTTGTCACTGGTACAGCATTGTACCTGATACAGCCTTATCACTGATACAGCCTTGTACCTGATACAGCCTTGTACCTGATAGAGCCTTGTACCTGATAACAGTTTTGTACCAGATACAGCCGTGTACCTGATACAGCCTTGTCGCTGATACAGCCTTGTCAAAGATACAGCCTTGTCCCTGATACAGCCTTGTACCTGATACAGCCTTGTCGCTGATACAGCCTTGTCGCTGATACAACCTTGTCTTTGATACAACCTTGTCACTGTTACAGACTTGTCACTGTTACAGCCTTGTCGCTGATACAGCATTGTCACTGATACAGCCTTGTCCCTGATACAGCCTTGTACCTGGTACAGCCTTGTCACTGATACAGCCTTTTCGCTGTGATAGCCTTGTACGTGGTATAGCCTTGTACCTGATACAGCCTTCTCACTGATACAGCCTTGTCGCTGTTATAGCCTTTTACCTGATACAGCATTGTATCTGATACAGTCTTGTTCCTGATGCAGCCTTGTCACTGATACAGCCTTGTCGCTGATACAGCCTTGTACCTGATAACAGCCTTAGCCCGATACAGCCTTGTCCCTGATACAGCCTTGTCCCTCATAAGGCCTTGTCCCTTATGCAGCCTTGTACTTGATACAGCCTTGTCACTATTGCAGCCTTGTCGCTGATAAAGCCTTGTCGCTGATACAGCCTTGTCCCTGCTACGACCTTGTACCTGATACAGCCTTGTCGCTGATACAGCCTTGTACCTAATACAGCCTTGTAACTGGTACAGCCTTGTACCTGATACAGCCTTGTCACTGATACAGCCTTGTACCTGATACTGCCTTGTATCTGATAACAGCCTTGTACCTGATGCATCCGTGTACCTGATACAGTCTTGTCGTTGATACAGCCTTGTCATTGATACAGCGTTGTCCCTTTTTCAGCCTTGACCCTGATACAGCCTTATACCTGATACAGCCTTATACCTCATACAGCCTTGTCACTGATACAGCCTTGTCACTGATATAGCATTGACAGTGATACAGCCTTTACACTGATGCAGCCTTGTACCTGATACAGCCTTGACACTGATACAGCCTTGTACCTGATACAGCTTTGTACCTGATACAGCCTTGTACCTGATACAGCCTTGTACCTGATACAGCCTTGTACCTGATAAAGCCTTGTCGCTGATACAGCCTTGTCGCTGATGCAGCCTTGTCCCGATACAGCCTTGTCCCGATACAGCCTTGTCCCTGATACAGCCTTGTCCCTGATACAGCCTTGTACTTTATACAGCCTTGTAGCTGATACAGCCTTTTAGCTGATACAGCCTTTTCGCTGATACAGCCTTTTCGCTGATACAGCCTTGTCCCTGATACAGCCTTGTACCTAATATACCCTTGTCACTGGTACAGCATTGTACCTGATACAGCCTTGTCACTGATACAGCCTTGTCACTGATACAGCCTTGTACCTGATACAGCCTTGTACCTGATAGAGCCTTGTACCTGATAACAGTTTTGTACCTGATACAGCCTTGTACCTGATACAGCCTTGTCGCTGATACAGCCTTGTCCCGATACAGCCTTGTCCCGATACAGCCTTGTCCCTGATACAGCCTTGTCCCAATACAGCCTTGTACTTGATACAGCCTTGTCACTATTACAGCCTTGTCGCTGATACAGCTTTGTCGCTGATACAGCCTTGTTCCTGATACAACCTTGTACCTGATACAGCCTTGTCGCTGATACAGCCTTGTACCTAATACAGCCTTGTCACTGGTACAGCCTTGTACCTGATACAACCTTGTCACTGGTACAGCCTTGTACCTGATACAGCCTTGTCGCTGATACAGCCTTTTAACTGATACAGCCTTGTCGCTGATACAGCCTTGTACCTGATAAAGCCTAGTCGCTGATACAGCCTTGTACCTGATACAGCCTTGTCGCTGATACAACCTTGTCGCTGATATAGCCTTGTCGCTGGCACAGCCTTGTCCCGATACAGCCTTAGCCCGATACAGCCTTGTCCCTGATACAGCCTTGACCCTCATACGGCCTTGTCCCTGATGCAGCCTTGTACTTGATACAGCCTTGTCACTATTACAGCCTTGTCACTGATAAAGCCTTGTCGCTGATACAGCCTTGTCCCTGCTACAAAAATGTACCTGATACAGCCTTGTCGCTGATACAGCCTTGTACCTAATACAGCCTTGTCACTGGTACAGCCTTGTACCTGATACAGCCTTGTCACTGATACAGCCTTGTACCTGATACAGCCTTGTATGTGATAACAGCCTTGTACATGATACATCCGTGTACCTGATATAGTCTTGTCGTTGATACATCCTTGTCACTGATACAGCGTTGTCCCTTTTTCAGCCTTGACCCTGAAAAAGCCTTATACCTGATACAGCCTTATACCTCATACAGCGTTGTCACTGATATAGCATTGACAGTGATACAGCCTTGACACTGATGCAGCCTTGAACCTGATACAGCCTTGTACCTGGTACAGCCTTGTCACTGATACAGCCTTTTCGCTGTTATAGCCTTGTACGTGGTATAGCCTTGTACCTGATACAGCCTTCTCACTGATACAGCCTTGTTGCTGTTATAGCCTTGTACCTGATACAGCATTGTATCTGATACAGCCTTGTTCCTGATGCAGCCTTGTCACTGATACAGCCTTGTCACTGATACAGGCTTGACACTGATACGGCCTTGACACTGATGCAGCCTTGTACCTGATACAGCTTTGACGCTGATACAGCCTTGTACCTGATAACGCCTTGTAACTGATACAGCCTTATTCCTGATTCACCCTTGACACTGATGCAGCCTTGTAGCTGATACAGCCTTGTCACTGATACAACCTTGTACCTGATGCAGCCTTGTCACTTGTACAGCCTCGTCACTGATACAGCCTTGTACCTGATACAGCCTTGTCACTGGTACAGCCTTGTACCTGATACAGCCTTGTCGCTGATACAGCCTTTTACCTGATACAACCTTGTACCTGATACAGCCCTGTCGCTGTTACAACCTTGTCGCTGATATAGCCTTGTCGCTGATACAGCCTTATGCCGATACAGCTTTGTCCCGATACAGCCTTGTACCTGATACAGCCTTGTCCCTGATACAGCCTTGTACTTGATACAGCCTTGTCACTATTACAACCTTGTCGCTGATACAGCTTTGTCGCTGATACAGCCTTGTTCCTGATACAACCTTGTACCTGATACAGCCTTGTACCTAATACAGCCTTGTCACTGGTACAGCCTTGTACCTGATACAACCTTGTCACTGGTACAGCCTTGTACCTGATACAGCCTTGTCGCTGATACAGCCTATTAACTGATACAGCCTTGTCGCTGATACAGCCTTGTACCTGATAAAGCCTAGTCGCTGATACAGCCTTGTACCTGATACAGCCTTGTCGCTGATACAACCTTGTCACTGATATAGCCTTGTCGCTGGCACAGCCTTGTCCCGATACAGCCTTAGCTCGATACAGCCTTGTCCCTGATACAGCCTTGACCCTCATACGGCCTTGTCCCTGATGCAGCCTTGTACTTGATACAGCCTTGTCACTATTACAGCCTTGTCACTGATAAAGCCTTGTCGCTGATACAGCCTTGTCCCTGCTACAAAAATGTACCTGATACAGCCTTGTCGCTGATACAGCCTTGTACCTAATACAGCCTTGTCACTGGTACAGCCTTGTACCTGATACAGCCTTGTCACTGATACAGCCTTGTACCTGATACAGCCTTGACGCTGATACAGCCTTGTACCTGATAACGCCTTGTAACTGATACAGCCTTATTCCTGATTCAGCCTTGACACTGATGCAGCCTTGTAGCTGATACAGCCTTGACACTGATATGTCCTTGTACCTGATGCAGCCTTGTACTTGATACAGCCTTGTACCTTATGCAGCCTTGTACCTGATAAAGCCTTGTCGCTGATACAGCCTTGTCGCTGATACAGCCTTGTCACTGATACAGCCTTGTCCCTGATAAAGCCTTGTACCTGATAGAGCATTGTCGCTGTTACAGCCTTGTCACTGATACAGCCTTGTCACTGATACAACCTTGTACCTGATACAGCCTTGTCACTTGTACAGCCTCGTCACTGATACTCCTTGTACCTGATACAGCCTTGTCACTGGTACAGCCTTGTACCGGATACAGCCTTGTCGCTGATACAGCCTTTTACCTGATACAACCTTGTCACGGGTACAGCCTTGTATCTGATACTGCCTTGTCGCTGATACAGCCTTGTACCTGATACAGCCTTGTCGCTGATACAGCCTTGTACCTGATAACAGCCTTGCACCTGATACAGCCTTGTGCCTGATACAGCCCTGTCGCTGTTACAACCTTGTCGCTGATATAGCCTTGTCGCTGATACAGCCTTGTCCCGATACAGCCTTGTCCCGATACAGCCTTGCCCCTGATACAGCCTTGTCCCTGTTACAGCCTTGTACTTGATACAGCCTTGTCACTATTACACTCTTGTCGCTGATACAGCTTTGTCGCTGATACAGCCTTGTTCCTGATACAACCTTGTACCTGTTACAGCCTTGTCGCTGATACAGCCTTGTACCTAATACAGCCTTGTCATGGTACAGCCTTGTTCCTGATACAACCTTGCCACTGGTACAGCCTTGTACCTGATACAGCCTTGTCGCTGACACAGCCTTGTACCTGATAACAGCCTTGCACCTGATACAGCCTTGTACCTGATACAGCCTTGTCGCTGATACAACCTTGTCGCTGATATAGCCTTGTCGCTGATACAGCCTTGTCCCGATACAGCCTTGGCCCGATACAGCCTTGTCCCTGATACAGCCTTGTCCCTCATAAGGCCTTGTCCCTTATGCAGCCTTGTACTTGATACAGCCTTGTCACTATTGCAGCCTTGTCGCTGATAAAGCCTTGTCGCTGATACAGCCTTGTCCCTGCTACGACCTTGTACCTGATACAGCCTTGTCGCTGATACAGCCTTGTACCTAATACAGCCTTGTAACTGGTACAGCCTTGTACCTGATACAGCCTTGTCACTGATACAGCCTTGTACCTGATACTGCCTTGTATCTGATAACAGCCTTGTACCTGATGCATCCGTGTACCTGATACAGTCTTGTCGTTGATACAGCCTTGTCATTGATACAGCGTTGTCCCTTTTTCAGCCTTGACCCTGATACAGCCTTATACCTGATACAGCCTTATACCTCATACAGCCTTGTCACTGATACAGCCTTGTCACTGATATAGCATTGACAGTGATACAGCCTTGACACTGATGCAGCCTTGTACCTGATACAGCCTTGACACTGATACAGCCTTGTACCTGATACAGCTTTGTACCTGATACAGCCTTGTACCTGATACAGCCTTGTACCTGATACAGCCTTGTACCTGATAAAGCCTTGTCGCTGATACAGCCTTGTCGCTGATGCAGCCTTGTCCCGATACAGCCTTGTCCCGATACAGCCTTGTCCCTGATACAGCCTTGTCCCTGATACAGCCTTGTACTTTATACAGCCTTGTACTTTATACAGCCTTGTAGCTGATACAGCCTTTTAGCTGATACAGCCTTTTCGCTGATACAGCCTTTTCGCTGATACAGCCTTGTCCCTGATACAGCCTTGTACCTAATATACCCTTTTCACTGGTACAGCATTGTACCTGATACAGCCTTGTCACTGATACAGCCTTAGACCTGATACAGCCTTGTACCTGATAGAGCCTTGTACCTGATAAAAGTTTTGTACCTGATACAGCCGTGTACCTGATACAGCCTTGTCAAAGATACAGCCTTGTCCCTGATACAGCCTTGTACCTGATACAGCCTTGTCGCTGATACAGCCTTGTCGCTGATACAACCTTGTCTTTGATACAACCTTGTCACTGTTACAGACTTGTCACTGTTACAGCCTTGTCGCTGATACAGCATTGTCACTGATACAGCCTTGTCCCTGATACAGCCTTGTACCTGGTACAGCCTTGTCACTGATACAGCCTTTTCGCTGTTATAGCCTTGTACGTGGTATAGCCTTGTACCTGATACAGCCTTCTCACTGATACAGCCTTGTCGCTGTTATAGCCTTTTACCTGATACAGCATTGTACCTGATACAGCCTTGTCACTGATACAGCCTTAGACCTGATACAGCCTTGTACCTGATAGAGCCTTGTACCTGTTAAAAGTTTTGTACCTGATACAGCCGTGTACCTGATACAGCCTTGTCAAAGATACAGCCTTGTCCCTGATACAGCCTTGTACCTGATACAGCCTTGTCGCTGATACAGCCTTGTCGCTGATACAACCTTGTGTTTGATACAACCTTGTCACTGTTACAGACTTGTCACTGTTACAGCCTTGTCGCTGATACAGCATTGTCACTGATACAGCCTTGTCCCTGATACAGCCTTGTACCTGGTACAGCCTTGTCACTGATACAGCCTTTTCGCTGTTATAGCCTTGTACGTGGTATAGCCTTGTACCTGATACAGCCTTCTCACTGATACAGCCTTGTCGCTGTTATAGCCTTTTACCTGATACAGCATTGTATCTGATACAGTCTTGTTCCTGATGCAGCCTTGTCACTGATACAGCCTTGTCACTGATACAGCCTTGTCTCTGATACAGCCTCGTACCTGATACAGCCTTGACGCTGATACAGCCTTGTACCTGATAACGCCTTGACACTGATGCAGCCTTGTAGCTGATACAGCCTTGACACTGATATGTCCTTGTTCCTGATACAGCCTTGTACTTGATACAGCCTTGTACCTTATGCAGCCTTGTACCTGATAAAGCCTTGTCGCTGATACAGCCTTGTCGCTGATACAGCCTTGTCCCTGATAAAGCCTTGTACCTGATAAAGCCTTGTACCTGATAGAGCATTGTCGCTGTTACAGCCTTGTCACTGATACAGCCTTGTCACTGATACAACCTTGTACCTGATACAGCCTTGTCACTTGTACAGCCTCGTCACTGATACTCCTTGTACCTGATACAGCCTTGTCACTGGTACAGCCTTGTACCGGATACAGCCTTGTCGCTGATACAGCCTTTTACCTGATACAACCTTGTCACGGGTACAGCCTTGTATCTGATACAGCCTTGTCGCTGATACAGCCTTGTACCTGATACAGCCTTGTCGCTGATACAGCCTTGTACCTGATAACAGCCTTGTACCTGATAACAGCCTTGCACCTGATACAGCCTTGTGCCTGATACAGCCCTGTCGCTGTTACAACCTTGTCGCTGATATAGCCTTGTCGCTGATACAGCCTTGTCCCGATACAGCCTTGTCCCGATACAGCCTTGCCCCTGATACAGCCTTGTCCCTGTTACAGCCTTGTACTTGATACAGCCTTGTCACTATTACACTCTTGTCGCTGATACAGCTTTGTCGCTGATACAGCCTTGTTCCTGATACAACCTTGTACCTGTTACAGCCTTGTCGCTGATACAGCCTTGTACCTAATACAGCCTTGTCATGGTACAGCCTTGTTCCTGATACAACCTTGTCACTGGTACAGCCTTGTACCTGATACAGCCTTGTCGCTGATACAGCCTTGTACCTGATAACAGCCTTAGCCCGATACAGCCTTGTCCCTGATACAGCCTTGTCCCTCATAAGGCCTTGTCCCTTATGCAGCCTTGTACTTGATACAGCCTTGTCACTATTGCAGCCTTGTCGCTGATAAAGCCTTGTCGCTGATACAGCCTTGTCCCTGCTACGACCTTGTACCTGATACAGCCTTGTCGCTGATACAGCCTTGTACCTAATACAGCCTTGTAACTGGTACAGCCTTGTACCTGATACAGCCTTGTCACTGATACAGCCTTGTACCTGATACTGCCTTGTATCTGATAACAGCCTTGTACCTGATGCATCCGTGTACCTGATACAGTCTTGTCGTTGATACAGCCTTGTCATTGATACAGCGTTGTCCCTTTTTCAGCCTTGACCCTGATACAGCCTTATACCTGATACAGCCTTATACCTCATACAGCCTTGTCACTGATACAGCCTTGTCACTGATATAGCATTGACAGTGATACAGCCTTTACACTGATGCAGCCTTGTACCTGATACAGCCTTGACACTGATACAGCCTTGTACCTGATACAGCTTTGTACCTGATACAGCCTTGTACCTGATACAGCCTTGTACCTGATACAGCCTTGTACCTGATATCGCCGTGTCGCTGATACTGACTTGTCGCTGATGCAGCCTTGTACCTGATACAGCCTTGTCGCTGATACAGACTTGTCGCTGATACAGCCTTGTCCCTGATACAGCCTTGTACTTTATACAGCCTTGTAGCTGATACAGCCTTTTAGCTGATACAGCCTTTTCGCTGATACAGCCTTTTCGCTGATACAGCCTTGTCCCTGATACAGCCTTGTACCTAATATACCCTTGTCACTGGTACAGCATTGTACCTGATACAGCCTTGTCACTGATACAGCCTTGTCACTGATACAGCCTTGTACCTGATACAGCCTTGTACCTGATAGAGCCTTGTACCTGATAACAGTTTTGTACCTGATACAGCCTTGTACCTGATACAGCCTTGTCGCTGATACAGCCTTGTCCCGATACAGCCTTGTCCCGATACAGCCTTGTCCCTGATACAGCCTTGTCCCAATACAGCCTTGTACTTGATACAGCCTTGTCACTATTACAGCCTTGTCGCTGATACAGCTTTGTCGCTGATACAGCCTTGTTCCTGATACAACCTTGTACCTGATACAGCCTTGTCGCTGATACAGCCTTGTACCTAATATACCCTTTTCACTGGTACAGCATTGTACCTGATACAGCCTTGTCACTGATACAGCCTTAGACCTGATACAGCCTTGTACCTGATAGAGCCTTGTACCTGTTAAAAGTTTTGTACCTGATACAGCCGTGTACCTGATACAGCCTTGTCAAAGATACAGCCTTGTCCCTGATACAGCCTTGTACCTGATACAGCCTTGTCGCTGATACAGCCTTGTCGCTGATACAACCTTGTCTTTGATACAACCTTGTCACTGTTACAGACTTGTCACTGTTACAGCCTTGTCGCTGATACAGCATTGTCACTGATACAGCCTTGTCCCTGATACAGCCTTGTACCTGGTACAGCCTTGTCACTGATACAGCCTTTTCGCTGTTATAGCCTTGTACGTGGTATAGCCTTGTACCTGATACAGCCTTCTCACTGATACAGCCTTGTCGCTGTTATAGCCTTTTACCTGATACAGCATTGTACCTGATACAGCCTTGTCACTGATACAGCCTTAGACCTGATACAGCCTTATACCTGATAGAGCCTTGTACCTGTTAAAAGTTTTGTACCTGATACAGCCGTGTACCTGATACAGCCTTGTCAAAGATACAGCCTTGTCCCTGATACAGCCTTGTACCTGATACAGCCTTGTCGCTGATACAGCCTTGTCGCTGATACAACCTTGTGTTTGATACAACCTTGTCACTGTTACAGACTTGTCACTGTTACAGCCTTGTCGCTGATACAGCATTGTCACTGATACAGCCTTGTCCCTGATACAGCCTTGTACCTGGTACAGCCTTGTCACTGATACAGCCTTTTCGCTGTTATAGCCTTGTACGTGGTATAGCCTTGTACCTGATACAGCCTTCTCACTGATACAGCCTTGTCGCTGTTATAGCCTTTTACCTGATACAGCATTGTATCTGATACAGTCTTGTTCCTGATGCAGCCTTGTCACTGATACAGCCTTGTCACTGATACAGCCTTGTCTCTGATACAGCCTCGTACCTGATACAGCCTTGACGCTGATACAGCCTTGTACCTGATAACGCCTTGTAACTGATACAGCCTTATTCCTGATTCAGCCTTGACACTGATGCAGCCTTGTAGCTGATACAGCCTTGACACTGATATGTCCTTGTTCCTGATACAGCCTTGTACTTGATACATCCTTTTACCTTATGCAGCCTTGTACCTGATAAAGCCTTGTCGCTGATACAGCCTTGTCGCTGATACAGCCTTGTCACTGATACAGCCTTGTCCCTGATAAAGCCTTGTACCTGATAGAGCATTGTCGCTGTTACAGCCTTGTCACTGATACAGCCTTGTCACTGATACAACCTTGTACCTGATACAGCCTTGTCACTTGTACAGCCTCGTCACTGATACTCCTTGTACCTGATACAGCCTTGTCACTGGTACAGCCTTGTACCGGATACAGCCTTGTCGCTGATACAGCCTTTTACCTGATACAACCTTGTCACGGGTACAGCCTTGTATCTGATACAGCCTTGTCGCTGATACAGCCTTGTACCTGATACAGCCTTGTTGCTGATACAGCCTTGTACCTGATAACAGCCTTGTACCTGATAACAGCCTTGCCCCTGATACAGCCTTGTCCCTGTTACAGCCTTGTACTTGATACAGCCTTGTCACTATTACACTCTTGTCGCTGATACAGCTTTGTCGCTGATACAGCCTTGTTCCTGATACAACCTTGTACCTGTTACAGCCTTGTCGCTGATACAGCCTTGTACCTAATACAGCCTTTTCATGGTACAGCCTTGTTCCTGATACAACCTTGTCACTGGTACAGCCTTGTACCTGATACAGCCTTGTCGCTGATACAGCCTTGTACCTGATAACAGCCTTGCACCTGATACAGCCTTGTACCTGATACAGCCTTGTCGCTGATACAACCTTGTTGCTGATATAGCCTTGTCGCTGATACAGCCTTGTCCCGATACAGCCTTAGCCCGATACAGCCTTGTCCCTGATACAGCCTTGTCCCTCATAAGGCCTTGTCCCTTATGCAGCCTTGTACTTGATACAGCCTTGTCACTATTGCAGCCTTGTCGCTGATAAAGCCTTGTCGCTGATACAGCCTTGTCCCTGCTACAACCTTGTACCTGATACAGCCTTGTCGCTGATACAGCCTTGTACCTAATACAGCCTTGTAACTGGTACAGCCTTGTACCTGATACAGCCTTGTCACTGATACAGCCTTGTACCTGATACTGCCTTGTATCTGATAACAGCCTTGTACCTGATGTATCCGTGTACCTGATACAGTCTTGTCGTTGATACAGCCTTGTCATTGATACAGCGTTGTCCCTTTTTCAGCCTTGACCCTGATACAGCCTTATACCTGATACAGCCTTATACCTCATACAGCCTTGTCACTGATACAGCCTTGTCACTGATATAGCATTGACAGTGATACAGCCTTTACACTGATGCAGCCTTGTACCTGATACAGCCTTGACACTGATACAGCCTTGTACCTGATACAGCTTTGTACCTGATACAGCCTTGTACCTGATACAGCCTTGTACCTGATACAGCCTTGTACCTGATAAAGCCTTGTCGCTGATACAGCCTTGTCGCTGATGCAGCCTTGTCCCGATACAGCCTTGTCCCGATACAGCCTTGTCCCTGATACAGCCTTGTCCCTGATACAGCCTTGTACTTTATACAGCCTTGTAGCTGATACAGCCTTTTAGCTGATACAGCCTTTTCGCTGATACAGCCTTTTCGCTGATACAGCCTTGTCCCTGATACAGCCTTGTACCTAATATACCCTTGTCACTGGTACAGCATTGTACCTGATACAGCCTTGTCACTGATACAGCCTTGTCACTGATACAGCCTTGTACCTGATACAGCCTTGTACCTGATAGAGCCTTGTACCTGATAACAGTTTTGTACCTGATACAGCCTTGTACCTGATACAGCCTTGTCGCTGATACAGCCTTGTCCCGATACAGCCTTGTCCCGATACAGCCTTGTCCCTGATACAGCCTTGTCCCAATACAGCCTTGTACTTGATACAGCCTTGTCACTATTACAGCCTTGTCGCTGATACAGCTTTGTCGCTGATACAGCCTTGTTCCTGATACAACCTTGTACCTGATACAGCCTTGTCGCTGATACAGCCTTGTACCTAATACAGCCTTGTCACTGGTACAGCCTTGTACCTGATACAACCTTGTCACTGGTACAGCCTTGTACCTGATACAGCCTTGTCGCTGATACAGCCTTTTAACTGATACAGCCTTGTCGCTGATACAGCCTTGTACCTGATAAAGCCTAGTCGCTGATACAGCCTTGTACCTGATACAGCCTTGTCGCTGATACAACCTTGTCGCTGATATAGCCTTGTCGCTGGCACAGCCTTGTCCCGATACAGCCTTAGCCCGATACAGCCTTGTCCCTGATACAGCCTTGACCCTCATACGGCCTTGTCCCTGATGCAGCCTTGTACTTGATACAGCCTTGTCACTATTACAGCCTTGTCACTGATAAAGCCTTGTCGCTGATACAGCCTTGTCCCTGCTACAAAAATGTACCTGATACAGCCTTGTCGCTGATACAGCCTTGTACCTAATACAGCCTTGTCACTGGTACAGCCTTGTACCTGATACAGCCTTGTCACTGATACAGCCTTGTACCTGATACAGCCTTGTATGTGATAACAGCCTTGTACATGATACATCCGTGTACCTGATATAGTCTTGTCGTTGATACATCCTTGTCACTGATACAGCGTTGTCCCTTTTTCAGCCTTGACCCTGAAAAAGCCTTATACCTGATACAGCCTTATACCTCATACAGCGTTGTCACTGATATAGCATTGACAGTGATACAGCCTTGACACTGATGCAGCCTTGAACCTGATACAGCCTTGTACCTGGTACAGCCTTGTCACTGATACAGCCTTTTCGCTGTTATAGCCTTGTACGTGGTATAGCCTTGTACCTGATACAGCCTTCTCACTGATACAGCCTTGTTGCTGTTATAGCCTTGTACCTGATACAGCATTGTATCTGATACAGCCTTGTTCCTGATGCAGCCTTGTCACTGATACAGCCTTGTCACTGATACAGCCTTGACACTGATATGGCCTTGACACTGATGCAGCCTTGTACCTGATACAGCTTTGACGCTGATACAGCCTTGTACCTGATAACGCCTTGTAACTGATACAGCCTTATTCCTGATTCACCCTTGACACTGATGCAGCCTTGTAGCTGATACAGCCTTGTCACTGATACAACCTTGTACCTGATGCAGCCTTGTCACTTGTACAGCCTCGTCACTGATACAGCCTTGTACCTGATACAGCCTTGTCACTGGTACAGCCTTGTACCTGATACAGCCTTGTCGCTGATACAGCCTTTTACCTGATACAACCTTGTACCTGATACAGCCCTGTCGCTGTTACAACCTTGTCGCTGATATAGCCTTGTCGCTGATACAGCCTTATGCCGATACAGCTTTGTCCCGATACAGCCTTGTACCTGATACAGCCTTGTCCCTGATACAGCCTTGTACTTGATACAGCCTTGTCACTATTACAGCCTTGTCGCTGATACAGCTTTGTCGCTGATAGAGCCTTGTTCCTGATACAACCTTGTACCTGATACAGCCTTGTACCTAATACAGCCTTGTCACTGGTACAGCCTTGTACCTGATACAACCTTGTCACTGGTACAGCCTTGTACCTGATACAGCCTTGTCGCTGATACAGCCTTTTAACTGATACAGCCTTGTCGCTGATACAGCCTTGTACCTGATAAAGCCTAGTCGCTGATACAGCCTTGTACCTGATACAGCCTTGTCGCTGATACAACCTTGTCACTGATATAGCCTTGTCGCTGGCACAGCCTTGTCCCGATACAGCCTTAGCTCGATACAGCCTTGTCCCTGATACAGCCTTGACCCTCATACGGCCTTGTCCCTGATGCAGCCTTGTACTTGATACAGCCTTGTCACTATTACAGCCTTGTCACTGATAAAGCCTTGTCGCTGATACAGCCTTGTCCCTGCTACAAAAATGTACCTGATACAGCCTTGTCGCTGATACAGCCTTGTACCTAATACAGCCTTGTCACTGGTACAGCCTTGTACCTGATACAGCCTTGTCACTGATACAGCCTTGTACCTGATACAGCCTTTTATGTGATAACAGCCTTGTACATGATACATCCGTGTACCTGATATAGTCTTGTCGTTGATACATCCTTGTCACTGATACAGCGTTGTCCCTTTTTCAGCCTTGACCCTGAAAAAGCCTTATACCTGATACAGCCTTATACCTCATACAGCGTTGTCACTGATATAGCATTGACAGTGATACAGCCTTGACACTGATGCAGCCTTGAACCTGATACAGCCTTGTACCTGGTACAGCCTTGTCACTGATACAGCCTTTTCGCTGTTATAGCCTTGTACGTGGTATAGCCTTGTACCTGATACAGCCTTCTCACTGATACAGCCTTGTTGCTGTTATAGCCTTGTACCTGATACAGCATTGTATCTGATACAGCCTTGTTCCTGATGCAGCCTTGTCACTGATACAGCCTTGTCACTGATACAGCCTTGTCACTGATACAGCCTTGACACTGATACGGCCTTGACACTGATGCAGCCTTGTACCTGATACAGCCTTGACGCTGATACAGCCTTGTACCTGATAACGCCTTTAACTGATACAGCCTTATTCCTGATTCACCCTTGACACTGATGCAGCCTTGTAGCTGATACAGCCTTGACACTGATATGTCCTTGTACCTGATACAGCCTTGTACTTGATACAGCCTTGTACCTTATACAGCCTTGTCGCTGATAAAGCCTTGTCGCTGATACAGCCTTGTCGCTGATACAGCCTTGTCACTGATAGAGCCTTGTCCCTGATCCAGCCTTGTACCTGATAGACCATTGTCGCTGTTACAGCCTTGTCACTGATACAGCCTTGTCACTGATACAACCTTGTACCTGATACAGCCTTGTCACTTGTACGACCTCGTCACTGATACAGCCTTGTACCTGATACAGCCTTGTCACTGATACAGCCTTTTACCTGATACAACCTTGTCACGGGTACAGCCTTGTATCTGATACAGCCTTGTCGCTGATACAGCCTTGTACCTGATACAGCCTTGTCGCTGATAGAGCCTTGTACCTGATAACAGCCTTGCACCTGATACAGCCTTGTACCTGATACAGCCCTGTCGATGTTACAAACTTGTCGCTGATATAGCCTTGTCGCAGATACAGCCTTGTCCCGATACAGCCTTTTCCCAATACAGCCTTGTCCCTGATACAGCCTTGTACCTGATACAGCCTTGTCACTGGTACAGCCTTGTACCTGATACAGCCTTGTCGCAGATACAGCCTTGTATTTGATACAGTCTTGTTGCTGATACAGCCTTGTACCTGATAACAGCCTTGCACCTGATACAGCCTTGTACCTGATACAGCCTTGTCGCTGATAAAACCTTGTCGCTGATATAGCCTTGTCGCTGATACAGCCTTGTCCCGATACACCCTTAACCCGATACAGCCTTGTCCCTGATACAGCCTTGTCCCTCATACGGCCTTGTCCCTCATGCAGCCTTGTACTTGATACAGCCTTGACGCTGATACAGCCTTGTACCTGATAACGCCTTTAACTGATACAGCCTTATTCCTGATTCACCCTTGACACTGATGCAGCCTTGTAGCTGATACAGCCTTGACACTGATATGTCCTTGTACCTGATACAGCCTTGTACTTGATACAGCCTTGTACCTTATACAGCCTTGTCGCTGATAAAGCCTTGTCGCTGATACAGCCTTGTCGCTGATACAGCCTTGTCACTGATAGAGCCTTGTCCCTGATCCAGCCTTGTACCTGATAGACCATTGTCGCTGTTACAGCCTTGTCACTGATACAGCCTTGTCACTGATACAACCTTGTACCTGATACAGCCTTGTCACTTGTACGACCTCGTCACTGATACAGCCTTGTACCTGATACAGCCTTGTCACTGATACAGCCTTTTACCTGATACAACCTTGTCACGGGTACAGCCTTGTATCTGATACAGCCTTGTCGCTGATACAGCCTTGTACCTGATACAGCCTTGTCGCTGATAGAGCCTTGTACCTGATAACAGCCTTGCACCTGATACAGCCTTGTACCTGATACAGCCCTGTCGATGTTACAACCTTGTCGCTGACACAGCCTTGTCGCTGATACAGCCTTGTCCCGATACAGCCTTGTCCCGATACAGCCTTGTCGCTGATACCGCCTTGTACCTGATACAACCTTGTCACTGGTACAGCCTTGTACCTGATACAGCCTTGTCGCTGATACAGCCTTTTATTTGATACAGTCTTGTTGCTGATACAGCCTTGTACCTGATAACAGCCTTGCACCTGATACAGCCTTGTACCTGATACAGCCTTGTCGCTGATAAAACCTTGTCGCTGATATAGCCTTGTCGCTGATACAGCCTTGTCCCGATACACCCTTAACCCGATACAGCCTTGTCCCTGATACAGCCTTGTCCCTCATACGGCCTTGTCCCTCATGCAGCCTTGTACTTGATACAGCCTTGTCACTATTACAGCCTTGTCGCTGATAAAGCCTTGTCACTGATACAGCCTTGTCACTGATATAGCATTGACAGTGATACAGCCTTGACACTGATGCAGCCTTGTACCTGATACAGCCTTGACACTGATACAGCCTTGTATCTGATACAGCCTTGTACCTGATACAGCCTTGTACCTGATACAGCCTTGTACCTGATAAAGCCTTGTACCTGATACAGCCTTGTCGCTGATGCAGCCTTTTCCCGATACAGCCTTGTCCCTGATACAGCCTTGTCCTGATACAGCCTTGTACTTTATACAGCCTTTTAGCTGACAAAAGTCTTGTACCTGATACAGCCATGTACCTGATACAGCCTTGTCGCTGATACAGCCTTGTACCTGATAACAGCCTTGCACCTGATACAGCCTTGTACCTGATACAGCCTTGTCGCTGATACAACCTTGTATCTGATAACAGCCTTGTACCTGATACATCCATTTACCTGATACAGTCTTGTCGTTGATACAGCATTGTCATTGATACAGCGTTGTCCCTTTTTCAGCATTGACCCTGATTCAGCCTTTTACCTGATACATCCTTATACCTCATACAGCCTTGTCACTCATACAGCCTTGTCACTGATATAGCATTGACAGTGATACAGCCTTGACACTGATGCAGCCTTGTACCTGATACAGCCTTGACACTGATACAGCCTTGTATCTGATACAGCCTTGTACCTGATACAGCTTTGTACCTGATACAGCCTTGTACCTGATACAGCCTTGTACCTGATAAAGCCTTGTCGCTGCTACAGCATTGTCGCTGATGCAAGCTTGTTCCGATACAGCCTTGTCGCTGATACAGCCTTGTCCCTGATACAGCCTTGTCCCTGATACAGCCTTGTACTTTATACAGCCTTGTAGCTGATACAGCCTTGTAGCTGATACAGCCTTTTCGATGATACAGCCTTTTCGCTGATACAGCCTTGTCGGTGATACAGCCTTGTACCTAATATACCCTTGTCACTGGTACAGCATTGTACCTGATACAGCCTTGTCACTGATACAGCCTTGTACCTGAAACAGCCTTGTACCTGATAGAGCCTTGTACCTGATAGAGCCTTGTACCTGATAACAGTTTTGTACCTGATACAGCCGTGTACCTGATACAGCCTTGTCGCTGATACAGCCTTGTCAAAGATACAGCCTTGTCCCTGATACAGCCTTGTACCTGATACAGCCTTGTCGCTGATACAGCCTTGTCGCTGATACAACCTTGTCTTTGATACAGCCTTGTCACTGTTACAGACTTGTCACTGTTACAGCCTTGTCGCTGATACAGCCTTGTCACTGATACAGCCTTGTCCCTGATACAGCCTTGTACCTGGTACAGCTTTGTCACTGATACAGCCTTTTCACTGTTATAGCCTTGTACGTGGTATAGCCTTGTACCTGACACAGCCTTCTCACTGATACAGCCTTGTCGCTGTTATAGCCTTGTTCCTGATTCAGCATTGTATCTGATACAGTCTTGTTCCTGATGCAGTCTTGTCGTTGATACAGCCTTGTCATTGATACAGCATTGTCCCTTTTTCAGCCTTGACCCTGATACAGCCTTATACCTGATACAGCCTTATACCTCATACAGCCTTGTCACTGATACAGCCTTGTCACTGATATAGCATTGACAGTGATACAGCCTTGACACTGATGCAGCCTTGTACCTGATACAGCCTTGACACTGATACAGCCTTGTACCTGATACAGCTTTGTACCTGATACAGCCTTGTAGCTGATACAGCCTTCTACCTGATAAAGCCTTGTCGCTGATACAGCCTTGTCGCTGATGCAGCCTTGTCCCGATACAGCCTTGTCCCGATACAGCCTTGTCTCTGATACAGCCTTGTCCCTGATACAGCCTTGTACTTTATACAGCCTTGTAGCAGATACAGCCTTGTCGCTGATACAGCCTTTTCGCTGATACAGCCTTTTCGCTGATACAGCCTTGTCGGTGATACAGCCTTGTACCTAATATACCCTTGTCACTGGTACAGCATTGTACCTGATACAGCCTTGTCACTGATACAGCCTTGTACCTGATACAGCCTTGTACCTGATAGAGCCTTGTACCTGATAAACGTTTTGTACCTGATAAAGCCGTGTACCTGATACAGCCTTGTCGCTGATACAGCCTTGTCAAAGATACAGCCTTGTCCCTGATACAGCCTTGTACCTGATACAGCCTTGTCGCTGATACAGCCTTGTCGCTGATACAACCTTGTCTTTGATACAGCCTTGTCACTAATACAGATTTGTCACTGTTACAGCCTTGTCGCTGATAAAGCCTTGTCACTGATACAGCCTTGTCCCTGATACAGCCTTGTACCTGGTACAGGCTTGTCACTGATACAGCCTTGTCGCTGTTATAACCTTGTACGTGGTATAGCCTTGTACCTGATACAGCCTTGTCGCTGATACAACCTTGTCTTTGATACAGCCTTGTCACTGATACAGATTTGTCACTGTTACAGCCTTGTCGCTGATAAAGCCTTGTCACTGATACAGCCTTGTCCCTGATACAGCCTTGTTCCTGATGCAGCCTTGTCACTGATACAGCCTTGTCACTGATACAGCCTTGACACTGATACGGCCTTGATACTGATGCAGCCTTGTACCTGATACAGCCTTGACGCTGATACAGCCTTGTACCTGATAACGCCTTGTAACTGATACAACCTTATTCCTGATTCAGCCTTGACACTGATGCAGCCTTGTAGCTGATAAGCCTTGACACTGATATGTCCTTGTACCTGATACAGCCTTGTACTTGATACAGCCTTGTACCTTATACAGCCTTGTACCTGATAAAGCCTTGTCGCTGATACAGCCTTGTCACTGATACAGCCTTGTCACTGATACAGCCTTGTCCCTGATACAGTCTTGTACCTGATAGAGCATTGTCGCTGTTACAGGCTTGTCACTGATACAGCCTTGTCACTGATACAACCTTGTACCTGATACAGCCTTGTCACTTGTACAGCCTTGTCACTGATACAGCCTTGTATCTGATACAGCCTTGTCGCTGATACAGCCTTGTACCTGATATAGCCTTGTCGCTGGTACAGCCTTGTACCTGATACAGACTTGTCACTGATACAGCCTTGTCACTGTTATAGACTTGTACCTGATACACCCTTGTAACTGATATGCCTTGTCGCTGATACAGCCTTGTACCTGATACAGCCTTGTCACTGATAACAGCCTTGTACCTTTTTCAGCCTTGACCCTGATACAGACTTATACCTGATACAGCCTTATACCTCATACAGCCTTGTCACTGATACAGCCTTGTCACTGATATAGCATTGACAGTGATACAGCCTTGACACTGATGCAGCCTTGTACCTGATACAGCCTTGACACTGATACAGCCTTGTATCTGATACAGCTTTGTACCTGATACAGCTTTGTACCTGATACAGCTTTGTACCTGATACAGCCTTGCACCTGATACAGCCTTTTACCTGATAAAGCCGTGTCGCTGATACAGCCTTGTCGCTGATGCCGCCTTGTCCCGATACAGCCTTGTCCCGATACAGCCTTGTCCCTGATACAGCCTTGTCCCTGATACAGCCTTGTACTTTATACAGCCTTGTAGCTGATACAGCCTTTTCGCTGAAACAGCCTTGTCGATGATACAGCCTTGTACCTAATATACCCTTGTCACTGGTACAGCATTGTACCTGATACAGCCTTGTCACTGATACAGCCTTGTACCTGATACAGCCTTGTACCTGATAGAGCCTTGTACCTGATAACAGTTTTGTACCTGATACAGCCGTGTACCTGATACAGCCTTGTCGCTGATACAGCCTTGTCAAAGATACAGCCTTGTCCCTGATACAGCCTTGTACCTGATACAGCCTTGTCGCTGATACAGCCTTGTCGCTGATACAACCTTGTCGTTGATACAGCCTTGTCATTGATACAGACTTGTCACTGTTACAGCCTTGTCGCTGATACAGCCTTGTCACTGATACAGCCTTGTCCCTGATACAGCCTTGTACCAGGTACAGCCTTGTCAGTGATACAGCCTTTTCGCTGTTATAGCCTTGTACGTGGTGTAGCCTTGTACCTGATACAGCCTTCTCACTGATACAGCCTTGTTGCTGTTATAGCCTTGTACCTGATACAGCATTGTATCTGATACAGCCTTGTTCCTGATGCAGCCTTGTCACTGATACAGCCTTGTCACTGATACAGCCTTGACACTGATACGGCCTTGACACTGATGCAGCCTTGTACCTGATACAGCCTTGACGCTGATACAGCCTTGTACCTGATAACGCCTTGTAACTGATACAGCCTTATTCCTGATTCAGCCTTGACACTGATGCAGCCTTGTAGCTGATAAGCCTTGACACTGATATGTCCTTGTACCTGATACAGCCTTGTACTTGATACAGCCTTGTACCTTATACAGCCTTGTACCTGATAAAGCCTTGTCGCTGATACAGCCTTGTCACTGATACAGCCTTGTCACTGATACAGCCTTGTCCCTGATACAGTCTTGTACCTGATAGAGCATTGTCGCTGTTACAGGCTTGTCACTGATACAGCCTTGTCACTGATACAACCTTGTACCTGATACAGCCTTGTCACTTGTACAGCCTTGTCACTGATACAGCCTTGTATCTGATACAGCCTTGTCGCTGATACAGCCTTGTACCTGATATAGCCTTGTCGCTGGTACAGCCTTGTACCTGATACAGACTTGTCACTGATACAGCCTTGTCACTGTTATAGACTTGTACCTGATACAGCCTTGTAACTGATATGCCTTGTCGCTGATAGAGCCTTGTACCTGATAACAGCCTTGCACCTGATACAGCCTTGTACCTGATACAGCCCTGTCGCTGTTACAACCTTGTCGCTGATATAGCCTTGTCGCTGATACAGCCTTGTCCCGATACAGCCTTGTCCCGATACAGCCTTGTCCCTGATACAGCCTTGTCCCTGATACAGCCTTGTACTTGATACAGCCTTGTCACTATTACAGCCTTGTCGCTGATACAGCTTTGTCGCTGATACAGCCTTGTTCCTGATACAACCTTGTACCTGATACAGCCTTGTCGCTGATACAGCCTTGTACCTAATACAGCCTTGTCACTGATACAACCTTGTACCTGATGCAGCCTTGTCACTTGTACAGCCTCGTCACTGATACAGCCTTGTACCTGATACAGCCTTGTCACTGGTACAGCCTTGTACCTGATACAGCCTTGTCGCTGATACAGCCTTTTGCCTGATACAACCTTGTACCTGATACAGCCCTGTCGCTATTACAACCTTGTCGCTGATATAGCCTTGTCGCTGATACAGCCTTGTCCCGATACAGCTTTGTCCCGATACAGCCTTGTCCCTGATACAGCCTTGTCCCTGATACAGCCTTGTACTTGATACAGCCTTGTCACTATTACAGCCTTGTCGCTGATACAGCTTTGTCGCTGATACAGCCTTGTTCCTGATACAACCTTGTACCTGATACAGCCTTGTCGCTGATACAGCCTTGTACCTTATACAGCCTTGTCACTGGTACAGCCTTGTACCTGATACAACCTTGTCACTGGTACAGCCTTGTACCTGATACAGCCTTGTCGCTGATACAGCCTTTTACCTGACACAGCCTTGTCGCTGATACAGCCTTGTACCTGATACAGCCTTGTCGCTGATACAACCTTGTCGCTGATATAGCCTTTTCGCTGGCACAGCCTTGTCCCGATACAGCCTTAGCCTGATACAGCCTTGTCCCTGATACAGCCTTGACCCTCATACGGCCTTGTCCCTGATGCAGCCTAGTACTTGATAAAGCCTTGTCACTATTACAGCCTTGTCGCTGATAAAGCCTTGTCGCTGATACAGCCTTGTTACTGATACAGCCTTGTCCCTGATCCAGCCTTGTAACTGATAGAGCTTTGTCGCTGTTACAGCCTTGTCACTGATACAGCCTTGTCACTGATACAACCTTGTACCTGATGCAGCCTTGTCACTTGTACAGCCTCGTCACTGATACAGCCTTGTACCTGATACAGCCTTGTCACTGGTACAGCCTTGTACCTGATACAGCCTTGTCGCTGATACAGCCTTTTACCTGATACAACCTTGTACCTGATACAGCCCTGTCGCTATTACAACCTTGTCGCTGATATAGCCTTGTCGCTGATACAGCCTTGTCCCGATACAGCTTTGTCCCGATACAGCCTTGTCCCTGATACAGCCTTGTCCCTGATACAGCCTTGTACTTGATACAGCCTTGTCACTATTACAGCCTTGTCGCTGATACAGCTTTGTCGCTGATACAGCCTTGTTCCTGATACAACCTTGTACCTGATACAGCCTTGTCGCTGATACAGCCTTGTACCTTATACAGCCTTGTCACTGGTACAGCCTTGTACCTGATACAACCTTGTCACTGGTACAGCCTTGTACCTGATACAGCCTTGTCGCTGATACAGCCTTTTACCTGACACAGCCTTGTCGCTGATACAGCCTTGTACCTGATACAGCCTTGTACCTGATACAGCCTTGTCGCTGATACAACCTTGTCGCTGATATAGCCTTGTCGCTGGCACAGCCTTGTCCCGATACAGCCTTAGCCTGATACAGCCTTGTCCCTGATACAGCCTTGACCCTCATACGGCCTTGTCCCTGATGCAGCCTTGTACTTGATAAAGCCTTGTCACTATTACAGCCTTGTCGCTGATAAAGCCTTGTCGCTGATACAGCCTTGTCCCTGCTACAAAAATGTACCTGATACAGCCTTGTCGCTGATACAGCCTTTTACCTGATACAACCTTGTCATGGGTACAGCCTTGTATCTGATACAGCCTTGTCGCTGCTACAGCCTTGTACCTGATACAGCCTTGTCGCTGATACAGCCTTGTACCTGATAACAGCCTTGCACCTGATACAGCCTTGTGCCTGATACAGCCCTGTCACTGTTACAACCTTGTCGCTGATATAGCCTTGTCGCTGATACAACCTTGTACCTAATACAGCCTTGTCACTGGTACAGCCTTGTTCCTGATACTACCTTGTCACTGGTACAGCCTTGTACCTGTTACAGCCTTGTCGCTGATACAGCCTTGTACCTGATAACAGCCTTGCACCTGATACAGCCTTGTACCTGATACAGCCTTGTCGCTGATACAACCTTGTCGCTGATATAGCCTTGTCGCTGATACAGCCTTGTCCCGATACAGCCTTAGCCCGATACAGCCTTGTCCCTGATACAGCCTTGTCCCTCATACGGCCTTGTCCCTGATGCAGCCTTGTACTTGATACAGCCTTGTCACTATTACAGCCTTGTCGCTGATAAAGCCTTGTCGCTGATACAGCCTTGTCCCTGCTACAACCTTGTACCTGATACAGCCTTGTCGCTGATACAGCCTTGTACCTAATACAGCCTTGTCACTTGTACAGCCTTGTACCTGTACAGCCTTGTCACTTATAAAGCCTTGTACCTAATACAGCCTTGTACCTGATACAGCCTTGTACCTGATACAGCCTTGTAACTGATACATCCGTGTACCTGATACATCCGTGTACCTGATACAGCCTTGTCGCTGATACAGCCTTGTACCTGATACAGCCTTGTATTTCATACAGCCTTGTTGCTGATACAGCCTTGTATCTGATACAGCCTTCTCAATGGTACAGCCTTGTTCCTGATACAGCCTTGTCACTGATACAGCCTTGTCGCTGTTAAAGCCTTGTACCTGATACAGCCTTGTACCTTATACAGTCTTGTTCCTTATACAGCCTTGTCAATGGTACAGCCTTGTCACTGGTACAGCCTTGACACTGATACAGCCTTGTACCTGATACCGCCTTGTAACTGATACAGCCTTGTACCTGATACAGCCTTGACACTGATGCAGCCTTGTAGCTGATACACTTTACACTGATATACCCTTGTACCTGATACTGCCTTGTACCTGATGCTGTCTTGTCGCTGATACAGCCTTGTATCTGATACAGCCTTGTCACTGACTCAGCCTCGTACCTGATACAGCCTTGTATTTGATACAGACTTGTCGCTGATACAACCTTGTCGCTGATACAGCCTTGTCACTAGTAGAGCCCTGTACCTGACACAGCCTAGTCACTGAAACAGCCTTGTACCTGATACTGCCTTGTTGCTGATACAGCCTTGTTGCTGATACAACCTTGTCGTTGATACAGCCTTGTCACTGATACAGCCTTGTCGCTTTTATAGCCTTGTACCTGATACAGCCTTGTACCTGATACAGCCTTGTCACTGGTACAGCCTTGTACCTGATACAGACTTGTCACTGATACAGCCTTGTCACTGTTATAGACTTGTACCTGATACAGCCTTGTAACTGATACAGCCTTGTACCTGATACAGCCTTGTCACTGGTACAGCCTTGTCACTGACACAGCCTTGTCACTGATACAGCCTTGTCACTGACACAGACTCGTACCTGATACAGCCTTGTATTTGATACAGCCTTGTCGCTGATACAGCCTTGTCGCTGATACAGCCTTGTCACTTGTACAGCCTTGTACCTGACACAGCCTAGTCACTGAAACAGCCTTGTACCTGATACTGCCTTGTTGCTGATACAGCCTTGTTGCTGATACAACCTTTTCGTTGATACAGCCTTGTCACTGATACAGCCTTGTCACTTTTATAGCCTTGTACCTGATACAGCCTTGTACCTGATACAGCCTTGTCACTGGTACAGCCTTGTACCTGATACAGACTTGTCACTGATACAGCCTTGTCACTGTTATAGACTTGTACCTGATACAGCCTTGTAACTGATAGAGCCTTGTACCTGATACAGCCTTGTCACTGGTACAGCCTTGTCACTGGTACAGCCTTGTCACTGACACAGCCTTGTCACTGATACAGCCTTGTCACTGACACAGCCTCGTACCTGATACAGCCTTGTATTTGATACAGCCTTGTCGCTGATACAGCCTTGTCGCTGATACAGCCTTGTCACTTTTATAGCCTTGTACCTGATACAGCCTTGTACCTGATACAGCCTTGTCACTGGTACAGCCTTGTACCTGATACAGACTTGTCACTGATACAGCCTTGTCACTGTTATAGACTTGTACCTGATACAGCCTTGTAACTGATAGAGCCTTGTACCTGATACAGCCTTGTCACTGGTACAGCCTTGTCACTGGTACAGCCTTGTCACTGACACAGCCTTGTCACTGATACAGCCTTGACACTGATACAGCCTTGACAATGATAAAGCCTTGACACTGATGCAGCCTTGTACCTGATACTGCCTTGACACCGATACAGCCTTGTACCTGATACAGCCTTGTAACTGATACAGCTTTGTACCTGATACAGCCTTGTACCTGATACAGCCTTTTACCTGATACAGCCTTCTCACTGATACAGCCTTGTCCCTGATACAGCCTTGTACCTGATAGAGCATTGTCGCTGTTACAGCCTTGTCACTGATACAGCCTTGTCACTGGTACGTCCTTGTCATTGATACAGCCTTGTCACTGATACAGCCTTGTCACTGATACAGGCTTGACACTGATACAGCCTTGACACTGAATTAGCCTTGTACCTGATACAGGCTTGACACTGATTCAGCCTTGTACCTGATACCGTCTTGTAACTGATACAGCCTTGTACCTGATACAGCCTTGACACTGATACAGCCTTGTCACTGATACAGCCTTCTACCTGATACAGCCTTGTAAATGATACAGCCTTGTCACTGGTACAGCCTTGTACCTGATACAGCCTTGTCGCTGATACAGCCTTGTCGCTGATACAGCCTTGTCACTGATACAGCCATGTACCTGATACAGCCTTGTACCTGATACAGCCTTGTACCTCATACAGACTTGTCGCTGATACAGCCTTGTCGTTGATACAGCCTTGTCACTTTTACAGACTTGTGACTGTTACAGCCTTGTCGCTGATACAGCCTTGTCACTGATACAGCCTTGTACCTGATTCAGCCTTGTACCTGTTACAGCCTTGTACCTGATACAGCATTGTCGCTGATACAGCCTGGTCGCTGATACAGCTTTGTACCTGATACAGCCTTGTCACTGTTACAGCCTTGTCACTGCTACAGCCTGATCTCTGGTACTGCCTTGTCGCTGATACAGCCTTGTCGCTGATACAGCCTGGTACTTGATACAGCCTTGTCGCTGGTACAGCCCTGTACCTGATACAGCCTTGTACCTGATACAGCCTTTATGCTGATGCAGCCTTGTACCTGATACAGCCTTGAACCTGATACAGCCTTGTCGCTGATACAGCCTTGTACCTGATACAGCCTTGTCACTAGTACCTGCCTTGTACCTGATACAGCCTTGTCACTGTTACAGCCTTGTCGCTGATACAGCCTTGTACCTGATACAGCCTTGTACCTGATACAGCCTTGTAACTGATAAAGCCTTGTCACTGATAAAGCCTTGAGACTGATACAGACTTGTCACTGATACTGCCTTGTCCCTGGTACAACCTTGTACCTGATACAGCCTTGTCGCTGATACAGCCTTGTACCTGATACAGCCTTGTCACTGTTACAGCCTTGTACCTTATACAGCCTTGTCGCTGATACAGCCTTGTAGATGATACAGCCTTGCAACTGATACAGCCTTGTACCTGATACAGCCTTGTACCTGATAACAGACTTGTACCTGATACAGCCGTGTACCTGATACAGCCTTGTCGCTGATACAGCCTTGTCACTGATAGAGCCTTGTTGCTGATACAGCCTTGCCATTGATACAGCCTTGTCCCTGATACAGCCTTGTCCCTGATACAGCCGTGTACATGATACAGCCTTGTGACTATTACAGCCTTGTCGCTGATACAGCTTTGTCGCTGATAAAGCCCTGTCGCTGATACAGCCTTTTACCTGATTCAGCCTTGTACCCGATACAGCCTTGTCACTGATACATCCTTGTCGCTGTTATAGCCTTGTCACTGATACAGCCTCGTCGCTGATACAGCCTTGTACCTGATGCAGCCTTTTCACTGGTACAGCCTTGTACCTGATACAGCCTTGTCACTGGTACTGCTTTGTCACTGATACAGCCTTGTCACTGATACAGCCTTGTACTTTATACAGCCTTGTACCTGATAGAGCCTTGTCGTTGATACAGCCTTGTCGTTGATACAACCTTGTCACTGATACAGCCTTGTCAGTGGTACAGCCTTGTCACTGATACAGCCTTGTACCTGATACAGCCTTGTCGCTGGTACAGCCTTGTACCTGATACAGCCTTGTCGATGATACAACCTTGTACCTGATACAGCCTTGTCACTGGTACAGCCTTGTACCTGATACAGCCTTGTCGCTGATACAGCCTTGTACCTGATAACTGCCTTGTACCTGATACAGCCTTGTATCTGATACAGCCTTGTCGTTGATACAGCCTTGTCACTGTTACAGCCTTGTCACTGTTACAGCCTTGTCACTGATACAGCCTTGTCACTGATTCAGCCTTGTACCTGTTACAGCCTTGTACCTGATACAGCATTGTCGCAGAAACAGCCTTGTCACTGATACAGCCTTGTCGCTGATACAGCCTTGTCGCTGATACAGCTTTGTACCTGATACAGCCTTGTCACTGTTACAACCTTGTCACTGGTACAGCCTTATCTCTGGTACAGCCTTATCTCTGGTACTGCCTTGTCGCTGATACAGCCTTGTCGCTGATACAGCCTGGTACTTGATACAGCCTTGTCACTGGTACAGCCCTGTACCTGATACAGCCTTGTATTGATACAGCCTTGTTGCTGATGCAGCCTTGTACCTGATACAGCCTTGAACCTGATACAGCCTTGTCGCTGATACAGCCTTGTACCTGATACAGCCTTGTCACTGATACAGCCTTGTACCTGATACAGCCTTGTTACTGTTACAGCCTTGTCGCTGATACAGCCTTGTACCTGATACAGCCTTGTACCTGATACAGCCTTGTCACTGATACAGCCTTGTCACTGATACAGCCTTGTCACTGATAAAGCCTTGAGACTGATACAGACTTGTCACTGATACTGCCTTGTCCCTGGTACAACCTTGTACCTGATACAGCCTTGTCGCTGATACAGCCTTGTACCTGATACAGCCTTGTCACTGTTACAGCCTTGTACCTTATACAGCCTTGTCGCTGATACAGCCTTGTAGCTGTTACAACCTTGCACCTGATACAGCCTTGTACCTGATACAGCCTTGTACCTGATAACAGACTTGTACCTGATACAGCCGTGTACCTGATACAGCCTTGTCGCTGATACAGCCTTGTCACTGATAGAGCCTTGTTGCTGATACAGCCTTGCCATTGATACAGCCTTGTCCCTGATACAGCCTTGTCCCTGATACAGCCGTGTACATGATACAGCCTTGTGACTATTACAGCCTTGTCGCTGATACAGCTTTGTCGCTGATAAAGCCCTGTCGCTGATACAGCCTTTTACCTGATTCAGCCTTGTACCTGATACAGCCTTGTCACTGATACATCCTTGTCGCTGTTATAGCCTTGTCACTGATACAGCCTCGTCGCTGATACAGCCTTGTTCCTGATGCAGCCTTGTCACTGGTACAGCCTTGTGCCTGATACAGCCTTGTCGCTGACACAGCCTTGTACCTGATACAGCCTTGTCACTGATACAGCCTTGTTGCTGTTATAGCCTTGTACCTGATAAAGCCTTGTACCTGATACAGCCTTGTCACTGGTACAGCCTTGTACCTGATACAGCATTTTCACTGATACAGCCTTGTCGTTGTTATAGCCTTGTACCTGACACAGCCTTGTACCTGATACAGCCTTGTCACTGGTACTGCTTTGTCACTGATACAGCCTTGTCACTGATACAGCCTTGTCACTGATACAGCCTTCTACCTGATAAAGCCTTGTACCTGATATAGCCTTGTCGTTGATACAGCCTTGTCACTGATACAGCCTTGTCAGTGATACAGCCTTGTCCCTGATACAGCCTTGTACCTGATAGAGCATTGTCGCTGATACAGCCTTGTACCTGATACAGCCTTGCCACTGGTACAGCCTTGTCACTGATACAGCCTTGTACCTGATACAGCCTTGTCACTGGTACAGCCTTGTACCTGATACAGCTTTGTCGATGATACAACCTTGTACCTGATACAGCCTTGTCACTGGTACAGCCTTGTACCTGATACAGCCTTGTCGCTGATACAGCCTTGTACCTGATAACTGCCTTGTACCTGATACAGCCTTGTACCTGATACAGCCTTGTCGTTGATACAACCTTGTCTCTGATAAAGCTTTGTCGCTGATACAGCCTTGTAACTATTACATCCTTGTCCCTGATACAGCCTTGTACCTGATACAGCCTTGTACCTGATACAGCCTTGTCACTGATACAGCCTTGTACCTGATACAGCCTTGTTCTTGATACAGCCTTGTCGATGAAACAGCCTTGTCGCTGATACAGCCTTGTCGCTGATACAGCCTTGTCCCTGAAACAGCCTTGTACCTGATACAGCCTTGTACCTGATGCAGCATTTTCGCTGATACAGCCTTGTCACTAATACAGCCTTTTCACTGATACTGCTTTGTACCTGATTCAGCCTTGTCGCTGATGCAGCCTTGTACCTGATACAGCCTTGTACCTGATACAGCCTTGTCACTGATACAGCCTTGTACCTGATACAGCTTTGTCACTGATACAGCCTTGTCACTGATACAGCCTTGTCGCTGATATAGCTTGTCGCTGATATAGCCTTGTCGCTGATACAGCCTTGTGCCTGATACAACCTTGTACCTGATACAGTCTTGTCGCTGATACAGCCTTGTACCTGATACAGCCTTGTCTCTGATACAGCCTTGTCTCCAGTGGCTCTCATGGGTTTCCCTATATCCCACAGTGACTTCAGCGGCTCTCTACGGTTTCCCTAAAGCCCACACGGATTGCAGCTGCTGTCTACTTTTTCCCCCAACCCACACTGACTGTCGTTGCTCTCTATGGTTTCCCGATAGTCTACACTGACTCCAGTGGCTCGCTAAGGTTTCCCTAAATCCCACACTGACCTTCGTGCCTCTCTACGGTTTCCCTGTAGACCACACTGTCTCCAGTGGCTCTCTACGGTTTCCCTATAGTCCACACTGACTCCAGTGGCTCTCTACGGTTTCCCTATAGCCCACACTGACTGCAGTGGCTCTTTATGGCTTCCCTATATCCCACACTGATTGCAGTGGCTCACTAAGGTTTCCCTATATCACGCACTGAATCTAGTGGCTCTCTACTGTTTTCCTATAGTCCACACTGACTCCAGCAGCTATCTATGGTTTCCCTATAGCCCACATAGACTCCAGTAGCTCTCTACGGTTTCCCTATGGCCCACCCTGTCTCCAGTGGCTCACTACGGTTTTCCTATGGTCCACACTGACACCAGTGGCTCTCTACAGTTTCCCTGTAGTCCACACTGACTCCAGTGGCGCTCTAAGTTTTCCCTATAGTCCACACTGACAACAGTGGCTCTCTACGGTTTCCCTATAGTCCACACTGACACCATTGGCCTCTACGGTTTCCCTATAGTCCACACTGACGCCAGTGGCTCTCTACGGTTTTCCTATAGTCCACACTGACAGCATCGGCTCTCTACGGTTTCCCTATAGTCCACACTGACTCCAGTGGATCTCTACGGTTTCCCTATAGCCCACACTGACTGCAGTGGCTCTCTAAGGTTTCCCTATAGTCCACACTGACAACAGTGGCTCTCTATGCTTTCCCTATGGTCCACACCTGACTCCATTGACCCTGTACGGTTTCCCTTAAGCCTGCACTCTCTCCAGCGCCTCTCCACATTTTCCCTATATGCCACACTGATTCCAGTGGCTCTCTACGGTTTCCCTATATCCCACACTGACTCCAGTGGCTCTCTACGGTTTCCCTATAGCCCACACTGACTCCATTGGCTCTCTACAGTATCCCTATAGTCCACACTGCGTCAAGTGGCTCTCTACGGTTTCCCTATATCCAACACTGACTCCAGCAGCTCTCTGCAGCTTCCCTATAGTCCATACTGACTCCAGCGACTTTCTACATTTCCATATATCCCACACTGACTCCATTGGCTCTTTACAGTTTCCCTATAGTCCACACTGCCTCCAGTGGCACTCTACGGTTTCTCTGTATTCCAGACTGACTCCAGTGGGTCTGTACCATTTCCCTATATCCCACACTGACTCCAGTAGCTCTCTACGGTTTTTCTATGGCCCATCCTGACTCCAGTGGCTCACTACGGTTTCCCTATGGTCCACACTGACACCAGTGGCTCTCTACGGTTTCCCTATAGTCCACACTGACACCATTGGCTCTCTACGGTTTCCCTATAGTCCACACTGATGCCAGTGGCTCACTACGGTTTCCTTTAGTCCACACTGACACCATTGTCTCTCTACGGTTTCCCTACATTGCACACTGTTTGCAGCGGCTCTCTAAGGATTCCCTATATCCCACACTGATTCCAGTGGCTCCCTACGGTTTCCCTATAGACCACACTGACACCATTGTCTCTCTACGGTTTCCCTATAGTCCACACTGATTCCAGTTGTTCCCTACGGTTTCCCTATAGTCCACATTGACTCCAGTAGGTCTTTACAGTTTTCATATTGTCCACAGTGGTTCCAGTGGTTCTCTACGGTCTCCCTATAGCCCACTCTGACTCCAGCCGCATCCCTATGTTTTCCCCATAGCCCCCACTGACTGCAGTGGCTCTCTACGGTTTCCCTATAGTGTTCGCTGACTCTAGCGGCTCGCTAAGGTTTCTCTATACCCCATACTGACTCCAGTGGCTCACTACGGTTTCCCTTTATCACACACTGACTCTACTGGCTCTCAACGATTTCCCTATAGTCCACACTGTCTCCAGTGGCTCGCTGTGGTTTCCCTATAGCCCACACAGACTCCAGTAGCCTCTACAGCTTCCCTATATACCACACTGATTCCAGCGGCTCTCTACTGTTTTCCTATAGGCCACACTGACCCCAGTGGCACTTTACGGATTCCCCATATCACACACTGACTCCAGTGGCTCTCTACGGTTTTCCTATAGTCCACACCTGACTCCAGTGGCTCTCTGCATTTTCCCTATAGCCTACACTGACTCCAGTAGCTCTCTACCGTTTCTCTATGGCCTACCGTGACTCCAGTGGCTCACTACGGTTTCCCTATAGTCCACACTGACACGAGTAGCGCTCTACGGTTTCCCTATAGTCCACACTGACTCCAGAGGTTCTCTACGGTTTTCCTATAGTCCACACTGACACCAGTGGTGCTCTACGGTTTCGCTATAGTCCACACTGACACCCGTGGCTCTCTACGGTTTCCCTATAGTCCACACTGACTGCAGTGGCTCCCTACGGTTTTCCGATAGTCCACACTGGCTCCAGTGGCTCTCCACGCTTTTCCTACAGCCCACACTGACTCCAGTGGCTCTCTATGGCTTCTCTATATCCCACACTTTTTCCAGTGGCTCTCTACTATTTTCCCATAGCCCACGCTGACCCCAGTGGCTCTCAGCGGTTTCCCTATAGCCCACACTGATTCCAGCAGGTCTCTATGGTTTCCTTATAGTCCACAGCTGACTCCAGTGGCCCCCGACAGTTTCCCTATAGCCCACACTGACTCCAGTGGCTCTCTACGGCTTCCCTATATCCCACACTGATTCCAGCGGCTCTCTACTCTTTTCCTATAGGCCACACTGACCCCAGTGGCTTTCTACGGTTTCCCTATAGCCCACACTGACTGCACTGGCTCTCTATGGCTTCCCTATATCCCACACTGATTCCAGTGGCTCACTACGGTTTCCCTATATCACGCACTGACTCTAGTGGCTCTCCACTGTTTCCCTATAGCCCACACAGTCTCCAGTAGCTCTCTACGGTTTCCCTATGGCCCACCCTGTCTCCAGTGGCTCACTACGGTTTTCCTATGGTCCACACTGACACCGGTGGCTCTCTAAAATTTCCCTATAGTCCACACTGACAACAGTGGCTCTCTACGGTTTCCCTATAGTGCACACTGACACCATTGACTCTCTACTGTTTCCCTATAGTCCACAGTGACACCAGTGGCTCACTACGGTTTCCCTATAGTCCACACTGACACCATTGTCTCTCTACGGTTTCCCTATAGTCCACACTGACTGCAGTGGCTCTCTAATGTTTCCCAATATCCCACACTGATTCCAGTGGCTCCCTATGGTTTCCCTAAAGTCCACACTGACTACAGAAGGTCTTGACAGTTTCCTTATAGTCCACAGTGGTTCTAGTGGTTCTCTACGGTCTCCCTATAGCCCACACTGACTCCAGCCGCTCTCTATGTTTTCCCCATAGCCCCCATTGACTGCAGTGGCTCTCTACGGTTTCACTATAGCCTACACTGACTCCAGCAGCTCTCTAAGTTTTCCCTATACCCCATACTGACTCCAGTGGCTCACTACGGTTTCCCTTTATCACACACTGACTCTACTGGCTCTCTACAATTTCCCTATAGTCCACACTGTCTCCAGTGGTTTGCTGCGGTTTCCCTATAATCCACACTGACTCCAGTGGATCTGGAAGGCTTCCCTATATCCCACTTTGACCCCCGCAGCTCTCTACTGTTTTCCTATAGGCCACATTGACCCCAGTGGCTCCCTAAGGATTCCCCATATCACACCTGACTCCAGTGGCTTTCTGCGGTTTCCCTATAGACTACACTGACTCCAGTAGCTCTGTACGGTTTCTATATGGCCCACCGTGACTCCGGTGGCTCACTACAGTTTCCCTATAGTCCACACTGACAACAGTGGCACCCTACGGTTTTCCTGTAGTCCACACTGGCTCCAGTGGCTCTCCACGCTTTCCCTATATCCCACACTGACTGCAGTGGCACTCTACGGCTTCCCTATGTCCAACACTGATTCCAGCGGCTCTCTACGGTTTTCCTATAGCCCATGCTGGCCCCAGTGGCTCTCAGCGTTTTCCCTATAATCCACACCAATTCCGGTATGTCTCTATGGTTTCCTTATAGTCCACACCTGACTCCAGTGGCCCTCGACGGTTTCCCTTTAGCCCACAGTGACTCCAGTGGCTCTCTATGTCTTCCCTATATCCCACACTGATTCCAGCGGCTCTCTCCGGTTTTCCTATTGCCCACAATGGTCCCAGCGGCTCTCTAGGGTTTCCCTATTGTCCACACAGTCTCCAGCGGCTCTCAAGGGTTTCCCTATATCCCACATTGACTTCAGCGGCTCTCTACGGTTTCCCTAAAGCCCACACAGACTGCAGCGGGTGTCCACGCTTTCCCATAACCCACACTGACTGCCGTTGCTCTCTACGGTTTCCTGATAGCCTTTAATGACTCCAGCGGCTCGCTAAAGTTTCCCTAAATCCCACACTGACTCTAGTGTCTCCCTACGGTTTCCCTGTAGTCCACACTGTCTCCAGTGGCTCTCTACGGTTTTCCTATAGTCCACACTGACTCCAGTGGCTCTCTACTCTGTCCCTATAGCCCACACTGATTGCAGTGGCTCTCTATGGCTTCCCTATATCCCACACTGATTCCAGTGGCTCACTACGGTTTCCCTATATCACGCTCTGACTCTAGTGGCTCTCTATTGTTTTCCTATAGTCCACACTGACTCCAGCGGCTCTCTGTGGTTTTCCTATAGCACACACAGACTCTACTGGCTCTCTACGGTTTTCCTATGGCCCACCCTGACTCCAGTGGCTCACTACGGTTTTCCTATGGTCCACACTGACACCAGTGGCTCTCTACAGTTTCCCTATAATCCACGCTGACTCCAGTGGCTCTCTACGGTTCCCCATAGTCCATACTGACACCATTGGCTCTCTACGATTTCCCTATTTCCACACTGATGCCAGTGGCTCACTACAGTTTCCCTATATCCCACACTGATTCCAGTGGCTCCCTACGGTTTCCCTATAGTCCACACTGACTCCAGTGGGTCTTTACAGTCTCCCTATAGTCCACAGTGGTTCCAGTGGTTCTCTACGGTCTCCCTATAGTCGGCACTGACTCCAGCCGCTCTCTATGTTTTCCCCATAGCCCCCACTGACTGCAGTGGCTCTCCAGGTTTTCCCTATAGCCTACACTGACTCCAGCGGCTCTCTAAGTTTTCCCTATACCCCATACTGACTCCAGTGGCTCACTATGGTTTCCCTTTATCACACTGACTCTACTCGCTCTCAACGATTTCCCTATAGTCCACACTGTCTCCAGTGGCTCGCTGTGGTTTCCCTATAGTCCACACTGACTCTAGTGGCTCTGTACGGTTTCCCTATAGCCCACACTGACTCCAGTAGCTCTCTACGGCTTCCCTATATCCCACACTGATTCCAGCGGCTCTCTACTGTTTTCCTATAGGCCACACTGACCCCAGTGGCTCTCTAAGGATTCCCCATATCACACACTAACTCCAGTGGCTCTCTACGGTTTCCCTATAGCCCACACAGACTCCAGTAGCTCTCTACAGTTTCACTATGGCCCACCGTGACTCCAGTGGCTCACTACGGTTTCCCTATAGTCCAAACTGACACTATTGGCTCTCTACGGTTTCCCTATAGTCCACACTGACTCCAGTGGCTCCCTACGGTTTTCCTATAGACCACACTGGCTCCAGTGGCTCTCCACGTTTTCCCTATAGCCCACACTGACTCCAGTGGCTCTCTACTTTTCCTTATAGTCCACACCTGACTCCAGTGGCTCTCAGCGGTTTTCCTATAGCCCACACTGTCTCCAGTGGCTCTCCATGGCTTCCCTATATCCCACACTGATTCCAGCGGCTCTCTCCGGTTTTCCTATTGCCCACAATGATCCCAGTGGATCTCTACAGTTTCCTTATTGTCCACACTGTCTCCTGCAGCTCTCAAGGGTTTCCCTATATCCCACAGTGACTTCAGCGTCTCTCTACGGTTTCCCTAAAGCCCACACGGACTGCAGCGGCTGTCTACGCTTTCCCCATAACCCACACTGACTGCGGTTGCTCTCTACGGTTTCCCGATAGCCTACACTGACTCCAGCGGCTCACTAAGGTTTCCCTAAATCCCACACTGACTCTAGTGGCTCTCTACGGTTTCCCTGTAGTCCACACTGTCTCCAGTGGCTCTCTACGGTTTCCCTATAGTCCACACTGACTCCAGTGGCTCTCTACGGTTTCCCTATAGACCACACTGACTGCAGTGGCTCCCTACAGTTTTCCTATAGTCCACACTGGCTCCAGTGGCTCTCCACACTTTCCCTATAGCCCACACTGACTCCAGTGGCTCTCTACAGGTTCCCTATATCCCATACTGATTCCAGCGGCCCTCTATGGTTTTCCTATAGCCCACGCTAACCCCAGTGTCTCTCAGCGGTTTCCCTATAGCCCACACTGTCTCTAGTAGATCTCTACGGTTTCTCTATGGCCACCGTGACTCCAGTAGCTCTCTACGGTTTCCCTATGGCCCACCCTGTCTCCAGTGGCTCACTACGGTTTTCCTATGGTCCACACTGACACCTGTGCCTCTCTACAGTTTCCCTATAGTCCACACTGACTCCAGTGGCTCTCTACAGTTTCCCCATAGTCCACACTGAGAACAGTGGCTCTCTACAGTTTTCCTATAGTCCACACTGACACTATTGGCTCCCTACGGTTTCCCTATAGTCCACATTGACTCCAGTGTCTCTCTACGGTTTCCCTATAGCCCACACTCACTGCAGTGGCTCTCTGTGGCTTCCCTATATCACATACTGATTCCAGTGGCTCACTACAGTTTCACTATATCACACACTGACTCTAGTGGCTCTCTCCTGTTTTCCTATAGTCCACACTGACTCCAGCGGCTCTCTGTGGTTTCCCTGTAGCCCACACAGACTCCAGTAGCTCTCTACGGTTTCCCTATGGCCCACCCTGTCTCCAGTGGCTCACTACGGTTTTCCTATGGTCCACACTGACACCAGTGGCTCTCTACAGTTTCCCTATAGTCCACACTGACTCCAGTGATTCTCTAAGGTTTCCCTATAGTCCACACTGACAACAGTGGCTCTCTACGGTTTCCCTGTAGTCCACACTGACACCATTGGCTCTCTACGGCTTCCCTATAGTCCACACTGATTCCAGTGGCTCCCTACGGTTTCCCTATAGTCCACACTGACTCCAATTGGTCTTTACAGTCTCCCTTTAGTCCACAGTGGTTCCAGTGGTTCTCTACGGTCTCCCTATAGTCGGCACTGACTCCAGCCGCTCTCTATGTTTACCCCATAGCCCCCACTGACTGCAGTGGCTCTCTATGGTTTCCCTATAGTCTACACTGACTCCAATGGCTCTCTTAGGTTTCCCTATAACCCATACTGACTCCAGTGGCTCACTATGGTTTCCCTTTATCACACACTGACTCTACTGGCTCTCTAAGATTTCCCTATAGACCACACTGTCTCCAGTGGCTCGCTGCAGTTTCCCTATAGCCCACACTGACTCCAGTAGCTCTCTACGGCTTCCCTTTATCCCACACTGATTCCAGTGGCTCTCTACTGTTTTCCTATAGTCCACACTGACCCCAGTGGCTCTCTAAGTATTCCCCATATCACACACTGACTCCAGTGGCTCTCTACGTTTTCCCTATAGTCCACACCTGACTCCAGTGGCTCTCTGCAGTTTCCCTATAGCCCACACTGACTCCAGTAGCTCTCTACAGATTCTCTATGGCCCACCGTGACTCCAGTGGCTCACTACAGTTTCCCTATAGTTCACACTGACACCAGTGGCGCTCTACGGTTTCCCTATAGTCCAAACTGACACTATTGGCTCTCTACGGTTTTCCTATAGTCCACACTGACTCCAGTGGCTCCCTACGGTTTTCCTATAGTCCACACTGGCTCCAGTGGCTCTCCACGTTTTCCCTATAGCCCACACTGACTCCAGTGGCTCTCTACTGTTTCCTTTTAGTCCACACCTGACTCCAGTGGCTCTCAGCGGTTTCCCTATAGCCCACACTGGCTCCAGTGGCTCTCTATGGCTTCCCTATATCCCACACTGATTCCAGCGGCTCTCTCCGGTTTTCCTATTGCCCACAATGATCCCAGTGGATCTCTACGGTTTCCCTATAGTCCACACTGACTCCAGCGGCTCTCTAGGGTTTCCCTATTGTCCACACTGTCTCCTGCGTCTCTCAAGGGTTTCCCTATATCCCACAGTGAGTTCAGCGTCTCTCTATGGTTTCCCTAAAGCCCACACGGACTGCAGCAGCTGTCTACGCTTTCCCCATAACCCACACTGACTGCGGTAGCTCTCTACGGTTTCCCGATAGCCTACACTGACTCCAGCTGCTCGCTAAGGTTTCCCTAAATCCCACACTGACTCTAGTGGCTCTCTATGGTTTCCCTGTAGTCCACACTGTCTCCAGTGGCTCTCTACGGTTTCCCTATATTCCACACTGACTCCAGTGGCTCTCTACGGTTTCCCGAGAGACCACACTGACTGCAGTGGCTCCCTACGGTTTTCCTATAGTCCACACTGGCTCCAGTGGCTCTCCACGCTTTCCCTATAGCCCACACTGACTCCAGTGGCTCTCTACGGCTTCCCTATATCCCATACTGATTCCAGCTGCTCTCTACGGTTTTCCTATAGCCCACGCTAACCCCAGTGTCTCTCAGCGGTTTCCCTATAGCCCACACTGACTCTAGTAGCTCTCTACGGTTTTTCTATGGCCACCGTGACTCCAGTAGCTCTCTATGGTTTCCCTATGGCCCACCCTGTCTCCAGTGGCTCACTACGGTTTTCCTATGGTCCACACTGACACCTGTGCCTCTCTACAGTTTCCCTATAGTCCACACTGAATCCAGTGCCTCCCTACAGTTTCCCTATAGTCCACACTGAGAACAGTGGCTCTCTACGGTTTTCCTATAGTCCACACTGACACTATTGGCTCTCTACGGTTTCCCTATAGTCCACATTGACTCCAGTGGCTCTCTATGGTTTCCCTTTAGCCCACACTGACTGCAGTGGCTCTCTGTGGCTTCCCTATATCCCACACTGATTCCAGTGGCTCACTACGGTTTCCCTATATCACGCACTGACTCTAGTGGCTCTCTACTGTTTTCCTATAGTCCACACTGACTGCAGCGGCTCTCTGTGGTTTCCCTATAGCCCACACCGACTCCAGTAGCTCTCTACGGTTTCCCTATGGCCCACCCTGTCTCCAGTGGCTCACTACGGTTTTCCTATGGTCCACACTGACTCCAGTGATTCTCTAAGGTTTCCCTATAGTCCACAATGACAACAGTGGCTCTCTACGGTTTCCCTATAGTCCACACTGACAACATTGGCTCTCTACGGTTTCCCTATAGTCTACACTGATGCCAGTGGCTCACTATGGTTTCCCTATAGTCCACACTGACACCATTGTCTCTCTACGGTTTCCCTATGGTCCACCCCTGACTCCAGTGGCTCTCTGTGGTTTCCCTATAGCCTACACTGACTCCAGTAGCTCTCTACAGTTTCTCTATGGCCCACTGTGACTCCAGTGGCTCACTACGGTTTCCCTATAGTCCACACTGACAACAGTGGCTCTCTACGGTTTCCCTATAGTCCACACTGACACCATTGGCCTCTACGGTTTCCCTATAGTCCACACTGACGCCAGTGGCTCTCTACGGTTTTCCTATAGTCCACACTGACAGCATCGGCTCTCTACGGTTTCCCTATAGTCCACACTGACTCCAGTGGATCTCTACGGTTTCCCTATAGCCCACACTGACTGCAGTGGCTCTCTAAGGTTTCCCTATAGTCCACACTGACAACAGTGGCTCTCTATGCTTTCCCTATGGTCCACACCTGACTCCATTGACCCTGTACGGTTTCCCTTAAGCCTGCACTCTCTCCAGCGCCTCTCCACGTTTTCCCTATATGCCACACTGATTCCAGTGGCTCTCTACGGTTTCCCTATATCCCACACTGACTCCAGTGGCTCTCTACGGTTTCCCTATAGCCCACACTGACTCCATTGGCTCTCTACAGTATCCCTATAGTCCACACTGCGTCAAGTGGCTCTCTACGGTTTCCCTATATCCAACACTGACTCCAGCAGCTCTCTGCAGCTTCCCTATAGTCCATACTGACTCCAGCGACTTTCTACATTTCCATATATCCCACACTGACTCCATTGGCTCTTTACAGTTTCCCTATAGTCCACACTGCCTCCAGTGGCACTCTACGGTTTCTCTGTATTCCAGACTGACTCCAGTGGGTCTGTACCATTTCCCTATATCCCACACTGACTCCAGTAGCTCTCTACGGTTTTTCTATGGCCCATCCTGACTCCAGTGGCTCACTACGGTTTCCCTATGGTCCACACTGACACCAGTGGCTCTCTACGGTTTCCCTATAGTCCACACTGACACCATTGGCTCTCTACGGTTTCCCTATAGTCCACACTGATGCCAGTGGCTCACTACGGTTTCCTTTAGTCCACACTGACACCATTGTCTCTCTACGGTTTCCCTACATTGCACACTGTTTGCAGCGGCTCTCTAAGGATTCCCTATATCCCACACTGATTCTAGTGGCTCCCTACGGTTTCCCTATAGACCACACTGACACCTTTGTCTCTCTACGGTTTCCCTATAGTCCACACTGATTCCAGTTGTTCCCTACGGTTTCCCTATAGTCCACATTGACTCCAGTAGGTCTTTACAGTTTTCATATTGTCCACAGTGGTTCCAGTGGTTCTCTACGGTCTCCCTATAGCCCACTCTGACTCCAGCCGCATCCCTATGTTTTCCCCATAGCCCCCACTGACTGCAGTGGCTCTCTACGGTTTCCCTATAGTGTTCGCTGACTCTAGCGGCTCGCTAAGGTTTCTCTATACCCCATACTGACTCCAGTGGCTCACTACGGTTTCCCTTTATCACACACTGACTCTACTGGCTCTCAACGATTTCCCTATAGTCCACACTGTCTCCAGTGGCTCGCTGTGGTTTCCCTATAGCCCACACAGACTCCAGTAGCCTCTACAGCTTCCCTATATACCACACTGATTCCAGCGGCTCTCTACTGTTTTCCTATAGGCCACACTGACCCCAGTGGCACTTTACGGATTCCCCATATCACACACTGACTCCAGTGGCTCTCTACGGTTTTACTATAGTCCACACCTGACTCCAGTGGCTCTCTGCATTTTCCCTATAGCCTACACTGACTCCAGTAGATCTCTACCGTTTCTCTATGGCCTACCGTGACTCCAGTGGCTCACTACGGTTTCCCTATAGTCCACACTGACACGAGTAGCGCTCTACGGTTTCCCTATAGTCCACACTGACTCCAGAGGTTCTCTACGGTTTTCCTATAGTCCACACTGACACCAGTGGTGCTCTACGGTTTCGCTATAGTCCACACTGACACCCGTGGCTCTCTACGGTTTCCCTATAGTCCACACTGACTGCAGTGGCTCCCTACGGTTTTCCGATAGTCCACACTGGCTCCAGTGGCTCTCCACGCTTTTCCTACAGCCCACACTGACTCCAGTGGCTCTCTATGGCTTCTCTATATCCCACACTTTTTCCAGTGGCTCTCTACAATTTTCCCATAGCCCACGCTGACCCCAGTGGCTCTCAGCGGTTTCCCTATAGCCCACACTGATTCCAGCAGGTCTCTATGGTTTCCTTATAGTCCACAGCTGACTCCAGTGGCCCCCGACAGTTTCCCTATAGCCCACACTGACTCCAGTGGCTCTCTACGGCTTCCCTATATCCCACACTGATTCCAGCGGCTCTCTACTCTTTTCCTATAGGCCACACTGACCCCAGTGGCTTTCTACAGATTCCCCATATCACACACTGACTCCAGTGGCTCTCTACGGTTTCCCTATAGCCCACACTGACTGCACTGGCTCTCTATGGCTTCCCTATATCCCACACTGATTCCAGTGGCTCACTACGGTTTCCCTATATCACGCACTGACTCTAGTGGCTCTCCACTGTTTCCCTATAGCCCACACAGTCTCCAGTAGCTCTCTACGGTTTCCCTATGGCCCACCCTGTCTCCAGTGGCTCACTACGGTTTTCCTATGGTCCACACTGACACCGGTGGCTCTCTAAAATTTCCCTATAGTCCACACTGACAACAGTGGCTCTCTACGGTTTCCCTATAGTGCACACTGACACCATTGACTCTCTACTGTTTCCCTATAGTCCACAGTGACACCAGTGGCTCACTACGGTTTCCCTATAGTCCACACTGACACCATTGTCTCTCTACGGTTTCCCTATAGTCCACACTGACTGCAGTGGCTCTCTAATGTTTCCCAATATCCCACACTGATTCCAGTGGCTCCCTATGGTTTCCCTAAAGTCCACACTGACTACAGAAGGTCTTGACAGTTTCCTTATAGTCCACAGTGGTTCTAGTGGTTCTCTACGGTCTCCCTATAGCCCACACTGACTCCAGCCGCTCTCTATGTTTTCCCCATAGCCCCCATTGACTGCAGTGGCTCTCTACGGTTTCACTATAGCCTACACTGACTCCAGCAGCTCTCTAAGTTTTCCCTATACCCCATACTGACTCCAGTGGCTCACTACGGTTTCCCTTTATCACACACTGACTCTACTGGCTCTCTACAATTTCCCTATAGTCCACACTGTCTCCAGTGGTTTGCTGCGGTTTCCCTATAATCCACACTGACTCCAGTGGATCTGGAAGGCTTCCCTATATCCCACTTTGACCCCCGCAGCTCTCTACTGTTTTCCTATAGGCCACATTGACCCCAGTGGCTCCCTAAGGATTCCCCATATCACACCTGACTCCAGTGGCTTTCTGCGGTTTCCCTATAGACTACACTGACTCCAGTAGCTCTGTACGGTTTCTATATGGCCCACCGTGACTCCGGTGGCTCACTACAGTTTCCCTATAGTCCACACTGACACCAGTGGCACCCTACGGTTTTCCTGTAGTCCACACTGGCTCCAGTGGCTCTCCACGCTTTCCCTATATCCCACACTGACTGCAGTGGCACTCTACGGCTTCCCTATGTCCAACACTGATTCCAGCGGCTCTCTACGGTTTTCCTATAGCCCATGCTGGCCCCAGTGGCTCTCAGCGTTTTCCCTATAATCCACACCAATTCCGGTATGTCTCTATGGTTTCCTTATAGTCCACACCTGACTCCAGTGGCCCTCGACGGTTTCCCTTTAGCCCACAGTGACTCCAGTGGCTCTCTATGTCTTCCCTATATCCCACACTGATTCCAGCGGCTCTCTCCGGTTTTCCTATTGCCCACAATGGTCCCAGCGGCTCTCTAGGGTTTCCCTATTGTCCACACAGTCTCCAGCGGCTCTCAAGGGTTTCCCTATATCCCACATTGACTTCAGCGGCTCTCTACGGTTTCCCTAAAGCCCACACAGACTGCAGCGGGTGTCCACACTTTCCCATAACCCACACTGACTGCCGTTGCTCTCTACGGTTTCCTGATAGCCTTTAATGACTCCAGCGGCTCGCTAAAGTTTCCCTAAATCCCACACTGACTCTAGTGTCTCTCTACGGTTTCCCTGTAGTCCACACTGTCTCCAGTGGCTCTCTACGGTTTTCCTATAGTCCACACTGACTCCAGTGGCTCTCTACTCTGTCCCTATAGCCCACACTGATTGCAGTGGCTCTCTATGGCTTCCCTATATCCCACACTGATTCCAGTGGCTCACTACGGTTTCCCTATATCACGCTCTGACTCTAGTGGCTCTCTATTGTTTTCCTATAGTCCACACTGACTCCAGCGGCTCTCTGTGGTTTTCCTATAGCACACACAGACTCTACTGGCTCTCTACGGTTTTCCTATGGCCCACCCTGACTCCAGTGGCTCACTACGGTTTTCCTATGGTCCACACTGACACCAGTGGCTCTCTACAGTTTCCCTATAATCCACGCTGACTCCAGTGGCTCTCTACGGTTCCCTATAGTCCATACTGACACCATTGGCTCTCTACGATTTCCCTATTTCCACACTGATGCCAGTGGCTCACTACAGTTTCCCTATATCCCACACTGATTCCAGTGGCTCCCTACGGTTTCCCTATAGTCCACACTGACTCCAGTGGGTCTTTACAGTCTCCCTATAGTCCACAGTGGTTCCAGTGGTTCTCTACGGTCTCCCTACAGTCGGCACTGACTCCAGCCGCTCTCTATGTTTTCCCCATAGCCCCCACTGACTGCAGTGGCTCTCCAGGTTTTCCCTATAGCCTACACTGACTCCAGCGGCTCTCTAAGTTTTCCCTATACCCCATACTGACTCCAGTGGCTCACTATGGTTTCCCTTTATCACACTGACTCTACTCGCTCTCAACGATTTCCCTATAGTCCACACTGTCTCCAGTGGCTCGCTGTGGTTTCCCTATAGTCCACACTGACTCTAGTGGCTCTGTACGGTTTCCCTATAGCCCACACTGACTCCAGTAGCTCTCTACGGCTTCCCTATATCCCACACTGATTCCAGCGGCTCTCTACTGTTTTCCTATAGGCCACACTGACCCCAGTGGCTCTCTAAGGATTCCCCATATCACACACTAACTCCAGTGGCTCTCTACGGTTTCCCTATAGCCCACACAGACTCCAGTAGCTCTCTACAGTTTCACTATGGCCCACCGTGACTCCAGTGGCTCACTACGGTTTCCCTATAGTCCAAACTGACACTATTGGCTCTCTACGGTTTCCCTATAGTCCACACTGACTCCAGTGGCTCCCTACGGTTTTCCTATAGACCACACTGGCTCCAGTGGCTCTCCACGTTTTCCCTATAGCCCACACTGACTCCAGTGGCTCTCTACTTTTCCTTATAGTCCACACCTGACTCCAGTGGCTCTCAGCGGTTTTCCTATAGCCCACACTGTCTCCAGTGGCTCTCCATGGCTTCCCTATATCCCACACTGATTCCAGCGGCTCTCTCCGGTTTTCCTATTGCCCACAATGATCCCAGTGGATCTCTACAGTTTCCTTATTGTCCACACTGTCTCCTGCAGCTCTCAAGGGTTTCCCTATATCCCACAGTGACTTCAGCGTCTCTCTACGGTTTCCCTAAAGCCCACACGGACTGCAGCGGCTGTCTACGCTTTCCCCATAACCCACACTGACTGCGGTTGCTCTCTACGGTTTCCCGATAGCCTACACTGACTCCAGCGGCTCACTAAGGTTTCCCTAAATCCCACACTGACTCTAGTGGCTCTATACGGTTTCCCTGTAGTCCACACTGTCTCCAGTGGCTCTCTACGGTTTCCCTATAGTCCACACTGACTCCAGTGGCTCTCTACGGTTTCCCTATAGACCACACTGACTGCAGTGGCTCCCTACGGTTTTCCTATAGTCCACACTGGCTCCAGTGGCTCTCCACACTTTCCCTATAGCCCACACTGACTCCAGTGGCTCTCTACAGGTTCCCTATATCCCATACTGATTCCAGCGGCCCTCTATGGTTTTCCTATAGCCCACGCTAACCCCAGTGTCTCTCAGCGGTTTCCCTATAGCCCACACTGTCTCTAGTAGATCTCTACGGTTTCTCTATGGCCACCGTGACTCCAGTAGCTCTCTACGGTTTCCCTATGGCCCACCCTGTCTCCAGTGGCTCACTACGGTTTTCTTATGGTCCACACTGACACCTGTGCCTCTCTACAGTTTCCCTATAGTCCACACTGACTCCAGTGGCTCTCTACAGTTTCCCCATAGTCCACACTGAGAACAGTGGCTCTCTACAGTTTTCCTATAGTCCACACTGACACTATTGGCTCCCTACGGTTTCCCTATAGTCCACATTGACTCCAGTGTCTCTCTACGGTTTCCCTATAGCCCACACTCACTGCAGTGGCTCTCTGTGGCTTCCCTATATCACATACTGATTCCAGTGGCTCACTACAGTTTCACTATATCACACACTGACTCTAGTGGCTCTCTCCTGTTTTCCTATAGTCCACACTGACTCCAGCGGCTCTCTGTGGTTTCCCTGTAGCCCACACAGACTCCAGTAGCTCTCTACGGTTTCCCTATGGCCCACCCTGTCTCCAGTGGCTCACTACGGTTTTCCTATGGTCCACACTGACACCAGTGGCTCTCTACAGTTTCCCTATAGTCCACACTGACTCCAGTGATTCTCTAAGGTTTCCCTATAGTCCACACTGACAACAGTGGCTCTCTACGGTTTCCCTGTAGTCCACACTGACACCATTGGCTCTCTACGGCTTCCCTATAGTCCACACTGATTCCAGTGGCTCCCTACGGTTTCCCTATAGTCCACACTGACTCCAATTGGTCTTTACAGTCTCCCTTTAGTCCACAGTGGTTCCAGTGGTTCTCTACGGTCTCCCTATAGTCGGCACTGACTCCAGCCGCTCTCTATGTTTACCCCATAGCCCCCACTGACTGCAGTGGCTCTCTATGGTTTCCCTATAGTCTACACTGACTCCAATGGCTCTCTTAGGTTTCCCTATAACCCATACTGACTCCAGTGGCTCACTATGGTTTCCCTTTATCACACACTGACTCTACTGGCTCTCTAAGATTTCCCTATAGACCACACTGTCTCCAGTGGCTCGCTGCAGTTTCCCTATAGCCCACACTGACTCCAGTAGCTCTCTACGGCTTCCCTTTATCCCACACTGATTCCAGTGGCTCTCTACTGTTTTCCTATAGTCCACACTGACCCCAGTGGCTCTCTAAGTATTCCCCATATCACACACTGACTCCAGTGGCTCTCTACGTTTTCCCTATAGTCCACACCTGACTCCAGTGGCTCTCTGCAGTTTCCCTATAGCCCACACTGACTCCAGTAGCTCTCTACAGATTCTCTATGGCCCACCGTGACTCCAGTGGCTCACTACAGTTTCCCTATAGTTCACACTGACACCAGTGGCGCTCTACGGTTTCCCTATAGTCCAAACTGACACTATTGGCTCTCTACGGTTTCCCTATAGTCCACACTGACTCCAGTGGCTCCCTACGGTTTTCCTATAGTCCACACTGGCTCCAGTGGCTCTCCACGTTTTCCCTATAGCCCACACTGACTCCAGTGGCTCTCTACTGTTTCCTTTTAGTCCACACCTGACTCCAGTGGCTCTCAGCGGTTTCCCTATAGCCCACACTGGCTCCAGTGGCTCTCTATGGCTTCCCTATATCCCACACTGATTCCAGCGGCTCTCTCCGGTTTTCCTATTGCCCACAATGATCCCAGTGGATCTCTACGGTTTCCCTATAGTCCACACTGACTCCAGCGGCTCTCTAGGGTTTCCCTATTGTCCACACTGTCTCCTGCGTCTCTCAAGGGTTTCCCTATATCCCACAGTGAGTTCAGCGTCTCTCTATGGTTTCCCTAAAGCCCACACGGACTGCAGCAGCTGTCTACGCTTTCCCCATAACCCACACTGACTGCGGTAGCTCTCTACGGTTTCCCGATAGCCCACCCTGTCTCCAGCTGCTCTCTACGGTTTCCCTATAGTCAACACTGACTCCATCGGCTGTCTACGGTTTTCCTTTATCCCACAGTGACTTCAGCAGCTCTCTACGGTTTCCCTTTAGCCCACACTGTCTTCAACAGCTCTCTACAGTTTCCCCATAGCCCACACTGACTGCAGTGGCTCTCTACGGTTTCCCTATAGCCTACACTGACTCCAACGGCTCTCTAAGGTTTCCCTATATCCCACACTGACTCTAGTGGCTCTCTACGGTTTCCCTGTAGTCCACACTGATCCCATTAGCTCTCTACGGTTTCCCTGTAGTCCACACTGACTCCAGTGTCTCTCAGCGGTTTCCCTATAGCCCACATTGACTGCAGTGGCTCTCTATGGCATCCCTATATCCCACACTGATTCCAGCGGCTCTCTACGGTTTTCCTATTGCCCACATTGACCCCAGTAGCTCTCTACGGTTTCCCTATAGCCCACTCTGACTTCACTGGCTCTCTACAGTTTCCGTATATCCCACACTGATTCCAGCTGCTCTCTACAGCTTTCCTATAGACCGCCCTGATCCCAGTGGCTCTCTACGGTTTTTGCTATATCACACACTGACTCTCGTGGCTCTCTATGGTTTCCCTGTAGTCCACACTGATCCCATTGGCTCTCTACGGTTTCCCTGTAGTGCACACTGACTCCAGTGGCTCTCTACGGTTTCCCTATAGCCCACACTGACTCCAGTGGCTCTCTACGGTTTCCCTAAAGCGCACACTGACTCCAGTGGCTCTGTACGGTTTCCCTATAGCCCACACTGACTCCAGTGGCTCTCTATGGTTTCCCTGTAGTCCACACTGATCCCATTGGCTCTCTACGGTTTCCCTGTAGTGCACACTGACTCCAGTGGCTCTCTACGGTTTTCCTATTGCCCACACTGACCACAGTAGCTCTCTACGGTTTCCCTATAGCCCACTCTGACTCCAGTGGCCCTCTAGGGTTTCCGTATATCCCACATTGTTTCCAGCTGCTCTCTACAGTTTCCCTATATCACACACAGACTCCAGTGGCTCTCTACGGTTTCCCTATAGCCAACACTGACTACAGTGGCTCTCTATGGCATCCCTATATCCCACAATGTTTCCACTGGCTCACTACGGTTTCCCTATATCACACACTGACTCTAGTGGCTCTCTACGGTTTTCGTATAGTCCACACTGACTCCAGCCACTCTCTATGGTTTCCCTATAGCCCACACTGACTCTAGCTGCTCTCTACGGTTTCCTAAAGCCCGCACTGACTCCAGCGGCTCTCCACGTTTTCCCTATATCCCACACTGACTCCAGTGGCTCTCTACAGTTTCCCTATAGTCCACACTGACTCCAGTGGCTCTCAAGGGTTTCACCTTATCCCACACTGGCTTCAGCGGCTCTCTACGGTTTCCCTATAGCCCACACTGACTGCAGCGGCTCTTTACGTTTTCCCCATATCCCACACTTACTGCAGTGGCTCTCTACTGTTTCCCTATAGCCTACACTGACTCCAGTGGCTCTCTACGGTTTCCCTATAGTCCACACCTGACTCCAGTGGCCCTCTACGGTTTCCCTAAAGCCCACACTGTCTCCAGTTGCTCTCTATGGTTTCCCTATAGTCCACACTGACTCCAGCCGCTCTCTACAGTTTCCCTTTATCCCACAATGACTGCAGCGGCTGTCTTTGGTTTCCCTATAGCCCACACTAACTCCAGGGTCTCTCTACGGATTCCCTATAGCCCACACTGTCTCCAGTGGCTCTCTACAGTTTCCTATAGCCCACACTGTCTCCAGTGGCTCTCTACAGTTTCCTATAGCCCACACTGTCTCCAGTGGCTCTCTCCGGTTTCCCTATATCCCACACTGACTCCAGTGGCTCTCTACAGTCTCCCTATAGCCCACACTGAGTCCAGTGGCTCTCTTCTTTTTCGCTATTGCCCACAGTAACTCTTTTGGCTCTCTACGGTTGCCCTATAGTCCACACTGACTCCATTAGCTCTCTATGTTTTCCCTATATCCCACAATGACAACAGGGGCCCTTTATGGTTTGCCTTTATGCCACACTGACTCCTGTGGCTCTCCACGGTTTCCCTATAGCCCACACCTATTCCAGTGGCTCTCTTCAGTTTCCCCATAGTCCACACTGACTCCAGTGGCTCTCTACGGTTTCCCTATAGCCCACACTGCCTCGGGCGGCTCTCTACGATTTCCCTATATCCCACAATGACTACAGCGGCTCTCTACCCTTACCCTATATCCCACGCTGACTCCAGTGGCTCTCTGCAATTTCCCTATATCCCACACTGACTCCATTGGCTCTCCACAGTTTCCTGATAGTCCACACTGTCTCCAGTGGCTCTCGACAGTTTCCCTACAGCCCACACTGACTCCAGTGTCTCTCTATGGATTCCCTATAGCCCACACTGACTCCAGTGGCTCCCTATGGTTTCCCTATAGCCCACACCGACTCCAGTGGCTCTCTACGGTATCCCTATATCCCACACTGACTCCAGTGGCTCTTTCGGATTTTCCTATAGCCCACAATGTGTGCAGTGGCTCTCTTCGGTTTCCCTATAGCCCACACTGACTCCAGTGGCTCTCTACGTTTTCCCTATAGTCCGCACTGACTTCTTTGGCTCTCTACGGTTTCCCTATATCGCACAATGACCACTCTACGCTTTCCCTATAGCCCACACTGACTCCAGTGGCTCTCTATGGTTTCCCTATATTCCACACTGACTCCAGTGGCTCTCCACAGTTTCCCTGTAGCCCACACTGACTCCAGCAGCTCTCTACAGTTTCTCTTTGTCCCACACAGCCTCCATTGGCTCTCTACGGTTTCCCAAATCCCACACTCTCCCCAGCGGCTCTCTATGGTTTCCCTATAGCAAGCACTGACTCCTGTGACTCTCTACAGTTTCCCTATATTCCACACTGACTCCAGTGGCACTCTACGGTTTCCCTATCATCCAGACTCACTCCAGCAGCTCTCTACAGTTTCCCTATAGCCAACACTGACTCCAGCTGCTCTCTACGGTTTCCCTATAGCCCACACTGACTCCTGCGGCTCTCTACGGTTTCCCTATATCGCACACTGATTCCAGTGGATCTCTATGGTTTCTCTATAGCCCACACTGACTCCAGTGGCTCTCCACGGTTTCCCTATAGTCCACACTGTCTCCAGTGGTTCTTGAGGGTTTCCCTATATCCCACACTGAATCCAATGTCTCTCTATGGTTTCACTATATCCCACACTGACTCCAGGGCCTCTCTACAGATTCCCTATATGCCACACTGAATCCAGGGGCTCTCTAAGGTTTCCCTATAACCTACACTGACTCCAGTGGCTCTCTATGGTTTCCCTATATTCCACATTGACTCTAGTGGCTCGCCACAGTTTCCCTATAGCCCATCCTGATTCCATTGGCTCCCTACGGTTTCCCTATAGCCCACACTGACTCCAGCGCCTCTCTACAGTTTCCCAAATCCCACACAGCCTCCATATGCTCTATACGGTTTCCCAAGTCCCACACGGACCCCAGCGGCTCTCTGTGGTTTCCCTAAAGCAAACACTCACTCCAGCGTCTCTCTACGGTTTCCCTATAGCCCACACTGACTCCAGTGGCACTCTACGGTTTCCCTATCGTCCAGACTCACTCCAGCAGCTCTCTACAGTTTCTCTATAGCCAACACTGACTCCAGCTGCTCTCTACGGTTTCCCTATATCCCACAATGACTGCAGCGGCTGTCTTTGGTTTCCCTATAGCCCACACTAACTCCAGGGTCTCTCTACAGTCTCTCTATAGCCCACACTGAGTCCAGTGGCTCTCTTCTTTTTCGCTATTGCCCACAGCGACTCCATTGGCTCTCTACAGTTGCCCTATAGTCCACACTGACTCCATTGGCTCTCTACGTTTTCCCTATTTCCCACAATGACAACAAGGGCTATTTACGGTTTGCGTTTATGCCACACTGACTCCCATGGAACTTCATGGTTTCCCTATAGCCCACACTTATTCCAGTGGCTCTCTTCGGTTTCCCCATAGCCCACACTGACTCCAGTAGCTCTCTACGGTTTCCCTATAGCCCACACTGCCTCGGGCGGCTCTCTACGATTTCCCTATATCCCACAATGACTACTGCGGCTCTCTACCCTTTTCCTATATCCCACGCTGACTCCACTGGCTCTCTGCAATTTCCCTATATCCCACACTGACTCCATTGGCTCTCCACAGTTTTCTGATAGTCCACACTGTCTCCAGTGGCTCTCGACGGTTTCCCTACAGCCCACACTGACTCTAGTGTCTCTTTATGGATTCCCTATAGTCCACACTGTCTCCAGTGGCTCTCTACGTTTTCCCTATAGCCCACACTGACTCCGGTGGCTCTCTACGGTTTCCCTATGGCCCACACTGTCTCCAGTGGCTCTCTACAGTATCCCTATATCCCACACTGACTCCAGTGGCTCTTTCGGATTTTCCTATATCCCACAATGTGTGCAGTGGCTCTCTTCGGTTTCCCTATAGCCCACTCTGACTCCAGCTGCTCTCTACGGTTTACCTGTATCCCACAATGACTCCAGTGGCTCTCTACGGTTTTCCTATAGCCCACACTGACTGCAGTGTCACTCTACGGATTCCCTATAGTCCACCCTGTCTCCAGTGGCTCTCCACATTCTCACTATAGCCCACACTGACTCCAGCGGCTCTCTACGGTTTCTCTATAGCCCTCACTGAGTCCAGCGGCTCTCTTCGGTTTCCCTATAGCCGACACTGACTCCAGTGGCTCTCTATGGTTCCCCTATATCCCACAATGACTCCAGGGGCTCTCTGCTGTTTCCCTATATGCCACACTGACTCCAGTAGCTCTCCACGGTTTCCCTATATCCCACACTGATTCCAGTGTAGAGGAGCGGTGGGGGATATTCAAAATGGAAATGGGGAGCGTACAGGCTCAACATGTTCCCTTTAAGATGGTAGGAAGGAGTAACAAGCCCTGAGAATCATGGATGACCAGAGATATTCAGGATGCGATGAGAAGGAAGAGAGAGGCTTTTAGCAGGTACAAGGGAAGCAAATCAGCAGAGGCATTAGTGGAGTACATAAAGTGCAGGGTGGAGCTTAAGAGAGCAATTGGGAGAGCAAAGAGGTGATATGAGAAAACTCTGCCTGGTAAAAGATTAGAAAATCCCAAGGTATCCTCTAAGTATATCAATGGGAAGAGGATAACCAGAGAAAGAATAAGGCCCAGTTGGGACCAAGTGGGCAATGTCTGGTTGGAGCCACAGGACACTGCCAGTGTGTTGACAGAATACTTCATGTCTGTCTTCACCCAAGAGAATAAGGATGAAGGTATCGCACTCAGGGAGAGAGATTGTGAGGTTCTTGAACAAATTGATATAGGGAGTGACAAGGTGATATTGGAGTTGTTGGCAGGCTTAACAATGGCCATATCTCCAGCCCTGGATGATTTGCGTCCCAGACTGCTGAAGGAGGCAATGGAGGAGATCGCAGGGACTCTGACCTAAATTTTTAATTCCTCTCTGTCCACGGAAAAGCTGCCAGAAGACTGGAGAACAGCTAATGTGGTTCCGCTGTTTAAGACGGGTTGTAGAGATAAGCCAGGGAACTGCAGGCCAGTGAGTCTCACGTCAGTAGTAGGGAATCTATTGGAGAAAGTTCTGAAGGAGAGAATCTATCTCCACTTGGAGAGGCAAGGTTTGATCAGGGATAGTCAGCATGGCTTTGTCAGAGGGAGGTCATGTCTTACAAATTTGATTGAATTTTATGAGGAGGTGACCAGGTGTGTAGATGAGGGTAGTGCAGTTGATGTAGTTTATATGGATTTCAGCAAAGCCTTTGACAAGGTCCCACATGGGAGACTTATAAAGAAGGCAAATGCACATGGGATACAGGGTAATTTGATGAGTTAGATTCAAAATTGGCTTAGTTGTAGGAGACAGAGGGTGATGACAGAAGGATGCTTTAGTGACTGGAAGCCAGTGTCCAGTGGTGTACCACAGGGATCTGTGCTGGGTCCCCTATTATTCATCATTTATATAAACGACATAGATGACTATGTGGGGGCTAGGATTAATAACTTTGTAGATGACACAAAGATTGGCTGGGTGCTTAACAGTGAGGTTGAGTGTCTTGGGCTACAGGAAAATATAGACGGGATGGTCAAATGGGCAGATAAGTGGCAGATGGGATTTAACCCTGAAAAGTGTGAGGTGATACATTTTGGAAGAAATAATTTGACAAGGAAGTATTCAATGAACGGCATAACACTAGGAAGTTCTGAGGAACAAATGGACCTTGGTGTTTGTGTCCATAGATCTCTGAAGGCGGAGGGGCATGTTAGTTGGGTGGTGAAAAAGGCACACGGGACACTTACCTTTATCAATCAGGACATAGATGACAAAAGTAGGGAGGTCATGTTGGAGTTGTATAGACCCGTGGTGAGGCCACAGCTGGAGTACTGTGTGCAGTTCTGGTCGCCACATTATAGGAAGGATGTGATTGCACTGGAGGGGGTGCAGAGGAGATTCACCAGGATGTTGCCTGGGATGAAACATTTAAGTTATGAAGAGAGGTTGGATAGACTTGGGTTGTTTTTGTTGGAGCAGAGAAGACTGAGGGGCGACCTGATCGAGGTTTACAAGGTTATGAGGGGCATGGACAGAGTGGATAGGGAGCAGCTGTTCCCCTTAGTTGAAGGGTCAGTCACAAGGGGGAATAAGTTCAAGGTGAGAGGCAGGAGGTTTAGGGGGGATGTGAGGAAAAATCTTTTTACCCAGAGTGTGGTGACGGTCGAGAATGCGCTGCCTGGGAGGTGGGTTGCCTCACATCTTTAAAAAGTACCAGGATGAGCACTTGGCACCTCATAACATTCAAGGCTATTGACCCGGTGCTGGTAAATGGGATTAGGGAGGTAGGTCAGGTGTTTCTCACGTGTCAGTGCAGACTCGATGGGCTGAAGGGCCTCTTCTGCACTGTGATTCTGTGAATCACCATTTAAATAATACTGTGCCATTCTGTTTTTCCTGAGAAAATGAATAGCTTCACACTTATCTACATCTGCCATATATTTGCTCATTCACTCAGCCTGTTTAAATCACCTTGAAGCCTCTGAACATCCTCTTCATCACAACCATTCCCATCAATTTTTGTGTCATCAGCAAACTTGGAAATATTGCATTTGTTCCCTCATCCAATAATTAATATATATTGTGAATAGCCCCAAGCACTGATCCCTGTGGTATCCCACCTGCCACTCTGAAAAATACCCATTTATTCCTACTCTCAGTTTCCTGTCTGTTACCTAATTCTCAATCAATGCCAATATTTTATCCCCAATCCCACATGCTTTTATTTTGCACACTAACCTCTTAATGTGGGACTTTATCAAAAACTTACTGAAAATCCAAACACACCACATCCACTTGTTCTCCCTTATCCATTCTGCTAGTTATGTTCTGAAAAAACTCCAGTAGGTTTGCCAAACACTATTTCCCTTTCATAAATCCATGTTGACTTTGTCTAATCCCGTTCATATTTTCTAAGTGTCCTGTTATCACATCCTTTATCACAGACTCTAGCATTTTCCCTCCCACTGAGGTTCGGCTAACTGGTCTGCAGTTCTCTGTTTTCTCCCTCCCTCTCTCCTTTTTTAAATAGTGGGGTTACACGTGAGACCCTCCACTCTGCCGGAACTGTTCCAGAATCCACAGAAGTTTGGAAGATGACACCCATTATTTCCATGGCCACCTGCTTTCATACATAACAAATCAGAACTAGGAGCAGGAGTAGGCAATTCAGCCCCTCGAGCCTGCCCCGCCATTCAATACGATCATGGCTGATCTCATTTCAGCCTCAACTCCAATTTCCAGCCCTCTCCCCATAACCTTTCAACCCATTACTAATTAAAAATCTGTCTATCTCCTCCTTAAACTTATTCAGCGTCCCGGCATCCACTGCACTCTGAGGTAGTGAATTCCACAGATTCACGACCCATTGAGCAAAGTAATTCTTCCTCATCCCTGATTTAAATCTACCACCCCTTAGCCTAAAATTATGGCCTCTCATTCTAGAATCCCCCACAAGGGGAAACATCCACTTTTTCTATCCCCTTTAGCATCTTATATACCTCAGTTAGATCTCCTCTCATCCTTGCGAGTTTAGGCCTAAACTCCTCACTCTCTTCCCATAAGACAAGCCCTGCATCTCTGGAATCAATCTAGTGAACCACCTCTGAACTGCCTCCAATGCAACTACATCCTTTCTCAAGTAAGGGGACCAAAACTGCACAGCACTCCAGGTGTGGCCTCACCAATGCCTTGTACAGTTGCAACAACACTTCCCTATTTTAACACTATTCCTTTAGCAATAAATGCCAAAATTCCATTCTCCTTCCTTATTACCTGCTGTACCTGTATACTAGCTTTCAGTGATTCATGCACGAGGACACCCAGGTCCCTCTGCACTGAAGCATTCTGAAGTTTCTCTCCCTTTAAATAATAATTCGCCTTTTTTTTCAAACCAAAATGGATAACCTCACACTTATCCACGTTAAACTCCATCTGCCAAATGTTGGCCCATTCACCTAACCTGTCCATATCCATTTGTAAATTTCTTATTTCTTAACAACAACTTACTTTCCCACCTATTTTGGTGTCATCTGCAAATTTAGCCTTCGTACCTTCTATCCCTGAATCCAAGTCATTAATATAGATTGCAAATAGTTGGGGCCCAAGGACCAAACCCTGTGGCACCCTACTAGTTACAGCTTGCCGTCCAGAAAAAAGACCCTTTTATCCCAACTCTCTGCTTTCTGTTGGTTAGCCAATCCTCGATCCAAACTAATATATTACCCCTAACTCCATGTGATCTTATCGTGTGTGTTAATCTTTTGTGCAGCAGCTTATCAAAGGCCTTCTGGAAGTCCAGATATACTATATCTACACAATCCCCATTATCCACTTTGCTTGTCACATCTTCAAAGAACTCTAGTGAATTAGTCAAACACGATTTACTTTTAATAAAACCATGCTGACTCTGATGGATTGCATTTTGACTTTCCAAATGCCCCATTACTACTTCCTTAATAATGGATTCCAAAAATTTCCCAGTGACAGATGTTAAACTAACTGGTCTATAGTTTCCTACTTTCTGCCTCCCCCTCTTTTTGAGTAAGGGTGTTATATTAGCAATTTTCCAATCCACTGGAACCTTTCTAGAATCCAGGGAGTTTTGGAATATTATTACCAATGCATCCACTATCTCTGTTGCCACTTCCTTTAAGACCCGAGGATGTAGGATATCAAGTCCTGGGGACTTGTCACTCTTTAGAACAAAGAAAAGTTCAGCACAGGAACAGGCCCTTCGGCCCTCCAAGCCTGCGCCGATCATATTGCTTGTCAAACTAAAACATTTTGCACTTCCGGGGTCCGTTTCCCTCTATTCCCATCCTATTCATGTATTTGTCAAGCTGCCTCTTAAACACCACTATCGTACCTGCTTCCACCACCTCCTCTGGCAGCGAATTCCAGACACTCACTACCCTCTGCGTAAAAAACTTGCCCCGCACATCTCCTCTATAGTTTTCTCCTCTCACCTTAAATCTATGTCCCCTAGTAATTGACTCTTCCACCCTAGGAAAAAGCTTCTGATTATCTACTCTCTCCATGCCACTCATAATTCTATCAAGTCGACCCTCAATCTCCATCGCTCTAGTGAGAACAATCTAAGTTTCTCCAACCTCTCTTCATAGATAATAACCTCCAGACCAGGCAGCATCCTGATAAACCTCCTCTGCACCCTCTCCAATGCCTCCATATCCTTCTGGTAATGAGGTGACCAGAATTGCATACAATATTCCAAGTGTGGCCTAACCAAGGTTCTCTACAGCTGCAGCATGACTTCCCAGCTTTTATACTCAATACCCCTGCCAATGAAGACAAGCATGCCATATGCCGTCCTGACTCCCTTATCCACCTGCGCTGCCACTTTCAGTGACCTGTGGACCTGTACACCCAGATCCCTCTGCCCATCGATGCACTTAAGGGTTCTGCCATTTACTGTATAATTCATAGAAATAGTAGACCTTCCAAAATGCATTACCTCGCATTTGTCCGGATAAAACACCATCTGCCATTTCTCCGCCCAAGTCTCCAACCGATCTATATCCCGTTGTATCCTTTGACAATCCTCTTCACTATCTGCAACCTCTCCAAACTCAGTGTCATCTGCAATCTTACTAATTAGCCCAGTTACATTTTCCTCCAAATCATTTTGTTAATCCCAACAGTTTGCCCAGTACTTTTTCTCTAGTGATGGTGATTGTTCTAAGTTCCTCCTTCTCTGTACCCGCTGCATTACGTGTTACTATTGGGGTGGTACAGAGCTTTACTCTGTATCTAACCCTATGCTGGACCTGTCTGGGGAGTGTTTGATGGGGACAGTGTAGAGGGAGCTTTACTCTGTATCTAACCCCGTGCTGCACCTGCCCTGGAAGTGTTTGATGGGACGGAGAGGCCTTTATTTGACCCTTGGCAATGCAGCAGTTGAATGTGAAAGGCAGGAAGTCCCCTTTACAGAAAGATCTACACTGAGGAAGTGTAATTGACAAACTACAATATTTCACAAGAGCAGAATGAGGAAGCTAGATGTGCACATTCTCTCTCTATCTGATAGAATGGCAGTGCAGCAGAGGATGAAGGGGCTGCTGGCTTTTTTGGTGTGCCTGTGCTGGGGTAAGTGACAGTCAGATTTGTCAGAGTTGTGGGAATGGTTTGGTGGAGAGAGGAGACAGTTTGACACTGAAAGAAGGATAATATCCCAGGTGAGACGACAAGCAGAAAGTGGCGTCATGAAAATATGCAGCAGTTTATTGGCAGAGACAGGCAATCGTCCAGCCCACCTGCTACTTTGCTCGTTCGATCTCAAAGCGTTCCGATTAAGCTCAGTCTCAAGTGCAAATATATTGAATGGATTCACTCATTTGCCCATAGCCCTGTATTAATCCCAAAATAACTGTCCTGCAGTCTCCCCAAAGGGCTGTATTAATCCCAAATAAATCCCAATGCCCTGCTCCCTCACATAGCCCTGTATCAATCACAAACTAATCCCACTGCCCTGCTCCCTCTCATTACCCTGTATCAATCAGAAAATAATCCCAGTGACCTGCTCCCTCCGATCACCCTGTATCAATCACAAACTAATCCCACTGCCCTGCTCCCTCCCATTGCCCTGTATCAAGCAGAAAATAATCCCACTGACTTGCTCCCTCCCATTACCCTGTATCAATCACAAACTAATCCCACTGCCCTGCTCCCTCTCATTACCCTGTATCAATCACAAACTAATCCCTCTGCCCTGCTCCCTCCCATTGCCCTGTATCAATCACAAACTAATCCCACTGCCCTGCTCCCTCCCATTACCCTGTATCAATCACAAACTAATCCCACTGCCCTGCTCCCTCCCATTGCCCTGTATCAATCACAAACTAATCCCACTGCCCTGCTCCCTCCCATTACCCTGTATCAATCACAAACTAATCCCACTGCCCTGCTCCCTCCCATTACCCTGTATCAAACACAAACTAATCCCACTGCCCTGCTCCCTCCCATTACCCTGTATCAATCACAAACTAATCCCACTGCCCAGCTCCTTCCCATTACCCTGTATCACTCACAAACTAATCCCACTGCCCAGCTCCTTCCCATTACCCTGTATCAATCACAAACTAATCCCACTGCCCTGCTCCCTCCCATTACGCTGTATCAATCACAAACTAATCCCACTGCCCTGCTCCCTCCCATTACCCTGTATCAATCACAAACTAATCCCACTGCCCTGCTCCCTCCCATTACCCTGTATCAAACACAAACTAATCCCACTGCCCTGCTCCCTCCCATTACCCTGTATCAATCACAAACTAATCCCACTGCCCAGCTCCTTCCCATTACCCTGTATCAATCACAAACTAATCCCACTGCCCTGCTCCCTCCCATTACCCTGTATCAATCACAAACTAATCCCACTGCCCTGCTCCCTCCCATTGCCCTGTATCAATCACAAACTAATCCCACTGCCCTGCTCCCTCCCATTACCCTGTATCAATCACAAACTAATCCCACTGCCCTGCTCCCTCCCATTGCCCTGTATCAATCACAAACTAATCCCACTGCCCTGCTCCCTTCCATTACCCTGTATCAATCACAAACTAATCCCACTGCCCTGCTCCCTCCCATTGCCCTGTATCAATCACAAACTAATCCCACTGACCTGCTCCCTCCCATTACCCTGTATCAATCACAAACTAATCCCACTGCCCTGCTCCCTCCCATTACCCTGTATCAATCACAAACTAATCCCACTGCCCTGCTCCCTCCCATTACCCTGTATCAATCACAAACTAATCCCACTGCCCTGCTCCCTCCCATTACCCTGTATCAATCACAAACTAATCCCACTGCCCTGCTCCCTCCCATTGCCCTGTATCAATCACAAACTAATCCCACTGCCCTGCTCCCTCCCATTACCCTGTATCAATCACAAACTAATCCCACTGCCCTGCTCCCTCCCATTACCCTGTATCAATCACAAACTAATCCCACTGCCCTGCTCCCTCCCATTACCCTGTATCAATCACAAACTAATCCCACTGCCCTGCTCCCTCCCATTGCCCTGTATCAATCACAAACTAATCCCACTGCCCTGCTCCCTCCCATTACCCTGTATCAATCACAAACTAATCCCACTGCCCTGCTCCCTCCCATTACCCTGTATCAATCACAAACTAATCCCACTGCCCTGCTCCCTCCCATTGCCCTGTATCAATCACAAACTAATCCCACTGCCCTGCTCCCTCCCATTACCCTGTATCAATCACAAACTAATCCCACTGCCCTGCTCCCTCCCATTGCCCTGTATCAATCACAAACTAATCCCACTGCCCTGCTCCCTCCCATTACCCTGTATCAATCACAAACTAATCCCACTGCCCTGCTCCCTCCCATTACCCTGTATCAATCACAAACTAATCCCACTGCCCTGCTCCCTCCCATTACCCTGTATCAATCACAAACTAATCCCACTGCCCTGCTCCCTCCCATTGCCCTGTATCAATCACAAACTAATCCCACTGCCCTGCTCCCTCCCATTACCCTGTATCAAACACAAACTAATCCCACTGCCCTGCTCCCTCCCATTGCCCTGTATCAATCACAAACTAATCCCACTGCCCTGCTCCCTCCCATTACCCTGTATCAATCACAAACTAATCCCACTGCCCTGCTCCCTCCCATTACCCTGTATCAATCACAAACTAATCCCACTGCCCTGCTCCCTCCCATTACCCTGTATCAATCACAAACTAATCCCACTGCCCTGCTCCCTCCCATTACCCTGTATCAATCACAAACTAATCCCACTGCCCTGCTCCCTCCCATTACCCTGTATCAATCACAAACTAATCCCACTGCCCTGCTCCCTCCCATTACCCTGTATCAATCACAAACTAATCCCACTGCCCTGCTCCCTCCCATTACCCTGTATCAATCACAAACTAATCCCACTGCCCTGCTCCCTCCCATTACCCTGTATCAATCACAAACTAATCCCACTGCCCTGCTCCCTCCCATTACCCTGTATCAATCACAAACTAATCCCACTGCCCTGCTCCCTCCCATTACCCTGTATCAATCACAAACTAATCCCACTGCCCTGCTCCCTCCCATTACCCTGTATCAATCACAAACTAATCCCACTGCCCTGCTCCCTCCCATTACCCTGTATCAATCACAAACTAATCCCACTGCCCTGCTCCCTCCCATTACCCTGTATCAATCACAAACTAATCCCACTGCCCTGCTCCCTCCCATTACCCTGTATCAATCACAAACTAATCCCACTGCCCTGCTCCCTCCCATTACCCTGTATCAATCACAAACTAATCCCACTGCCCTGCTCCCTCCCATTACCCTGTATCAATCACAAACTAATCCCACTGCCCTGCTCCCTCCCATTACCCTGTATCAATCACAAACTAATCCCACTGCCCTGCTCCCTCCCATTACCCTGTATCAATCACAAACTAATCCCACTGCCCTGCTCCCTCCCATTACCCTGTATCAATCACAAACTAATCCCACTGCCCTGCTCCCTCCCATTACCCTGTATCAATCACAAACTAATCCCACTGCCCTGCTCCCTCCCATTACCCTGTATCAATCACAAACTAATCCCACTGCCCTGCTCCCTCCCATTACCCTGTATCAATCACAAACTAATCCCACTGCCCTGCTCCCTCCCATTACCCTGTATCAATCACAAACTAATCCCACTGCCCTGCTCCCTCCCATTACCCTGTATCAATCACAAACTAATCCCACTGCCCTGCTCCCTCCCATTACCCTGTATCAATCACAAACTAATCCCACTGCCCTGCTCCCTCCCATTACCCTGTATCAATCACAAACTAATCCCACTGCCCTGCTCCCTCCCATTACCCTGTATCAATCACAAACTAATCCCACTGCCCTGCTCCCTCCCATTACCCTGTATCAATCACAAACTAATCCCACTGCCCTGCTCCCTCCCATTACCCTGTATCAATCACAAACTAATCCCACTGCCCTGCTCCCTCCCATTACCCTGTATCAATCACAAACTAATCCCACTGCCCTGCTCCCTCCCATTACCCTGTATCAATCACAAACTAATCCCACTGCCCTGCTCCCTCCCATTACCCTGTATCAATCACAAACTAATCCCACTGCCCTGCTCCCTCCCATTACCCTGTATCAATCACAAACTAATCCCACTGCCCTGCTCCCTCCCATTACCCTGTATCAATCACAAACTAATCCCACTGCCCTGCTCCCTCCCATTACCCTGTATCAATCACAAACTAATCCCACTGCCCTGCTCCCTCCCATTACCCTGTATCAATCACAAACTAATCCCACTGCCCTGCTCCCTCCCATTACCCTGTATCAAACACAAACTAATCCCACTGCCCTGCTCCCTCCCATTACCCTGTATCAATCACAAACTAATCCCACTGCCCTGCTCCCTCCCATTACCCTGTATCAATCACAAACTAATCCCACTGCCCTGCTCCCTCCCATTACCCTGTATCAATCACAAACTAATCCCACTGCCCTGCTCCCTCCCATTACCCTGTATCAATCACAAACTAATCCCACTGCCCTGCTCCCTCCCATTACCCTGTATCAATCACAAACTAATCCCACTGCCCTGCTCCCTCCCATTACCCTGTATCAATCACAAACTAATCCCACTGCCCTGCTCCCTCCCATTACCCTGTATCAATCACAAACTAATCCCACTGCCCTGCTCCCTCCCATTACCCTGTATCAATCACAAACTAATCCCACTGCCCTGCTCCCTCCCATTACCCTGTATCAATCACAAACTAATCCCACTGCCCTGCTCCCTCCCATTACCCTGTATCAATCACAAACTAATCCCACTGCCCTGCTCCCTCCCATTACCCTGTATCAATCACAAACTAATCCCACTGCCCTGCTCCCTCCCATTACCCTGTATCAATCACAAACTAATCCCACTGCCCTGCTCCCTCCCATTACCCTGTATCAATCACAAACTAATCCCACTGCCCTGCTCCCTCCCATTACCCTGTATCAATCACAAACTAATCCCACTGCCCTGCTCCCTCCCATTACCCTGTATCAATCACAAACTAATCCCACTGCCCTGCTCCCTCCCATTACCCTGTATCAATCACAAACTAATCCCACTGCCCTGCTCCCTCCCATTACCCTGTATCAATCACAAACTAATCCCACTGCCCTGCTCCCTCCCATTACCCTGTATCAATCACAAACTAATCCCACTGCCCTGCTCCCTCCCATTACCCTGTATCAATCACAAACTAATCCCACTGCCCTGCTCCCTCCCATTACCCTGTATCAATCACAAACTAATCCCACTGCCCTGCTCCCTCCCATTACCCTGTATCAATCACAAACTAATCCCACTGCCCTGCTCCCTCCCATTACCCTGTATCAATCACAAACTAATCCCACTGCCCTGCTCCCTCCCATTACCCTGTATCAATCACAAACTAATCCCACTGCCCTGCTCCCTCCCATTACCCTGTATCAAACACAAACTAATCCCACTGCCCTGCTCCCTCCCATTACCCTGTATCAATCACAAACTAATCCCACTGCCCTGCTCCCTCCCATTACCCTGTATCAATCACAAACTAATCCCACTGCCCTGCTCCCTCCCATTACCCTGTATCAATCACAAACTAATCCCACTGCCCTGCTCCCTCCCATTACCCTGTATCAATCACAAACTAATCCCACTGCCCTGCTCCCTCCCATTACCCTGTATCAATCACAAACTAATCCCACTGCCCTGCTCCCTCCCATTACCCTGTATCAATCACAAACTAATCCCACTGCCCTGCTCCCTCCCATTACCCTGTATCAATCACAAACTAATCCCACTGCCCTGCTCCCTCCCATTAGCCCTGTATCAATCACAAACTAATCCCACTGCCCTGCTCCCTCCCATTACCCTGTATCAATCACAAACTAATCCCACTGCCCTGCTCCCTCCCATTACCCTGTATCAATCACAAACTAATCCCACTGCCCTGCTCCCTCCCATTACCCTGTATCAATCACAAACTAATCCCACTGCCCTGCTCCCTCCCATTACCCTGTATCAATCACAAACTAATCCCACTGCCCTGCTCCCTCCCATTACCCTGTATCAATCACAAACTAATCCCACTGCCCTGCTCCCTCCCATTACCCTGTATCAATCACAAACTAATCCCACTGCCCTGCTCCCTCCCATTACCCTGTATCAATCACAAACTAATCCCACTGCCCTGCTCCCTCCCATTACCCTGTATCAATCACAAACTAATCCCACTGCCCTGCTCCCTCCCATTACCCTGTATCAATCACAAACTAATCCCACTGCCCTGCTCCCTCCCATTACCCTGTATCAATCACAAACTAATCCCACTGCCCTGCTCCCTCCCATTACCCTGTATCAATCACAAACTAATCCCACTGCCCTGCTCCCTCCCATTACCCTGTATCAATCACAAACTAATCCCACTGCCCTGCTCCCTCCCATTACCCTGTATCAATCACAAACTAATCCCACTGCCCTGCTCCCTCCCATTACCCTGTATCAATCACAAACTAATCCCACTGCCCTGCTCCCTCCCATTACCCTGTATCAATCACAAACTAATCCCACTGCCCTGCTCCCTCCCATTACCCTGTATCAATCACAAACTAATCCCACTGCCCTGCTCCCTCCCATTACCCTGTATCAATCACAAACTAATCCCACTGCCCTGCTCCCTCCCATTACCCTGTATCAATCACAAACTAATCCCACTGCCCTGCTCCCTCCCATTACCCTGTATCAATCACAAACTAATCCCACTGCCCTGCTCCCTCCCATTACCCTGTATCAATCACAAACTAATCCCACTGCCCTGCTCCCTCCCATTACCCTGTATCAATCACAAACTAATCCCACTGCCCTGCTCCCTCCCATTACCCTGTATCAATCACAAACTAATCCCACTGCCCTGCTCCCTCCCATTACCCTGTATCAAACACAAACTAATCCCACTGCCCTGCTCCCTCCCATTACCCTGTATCAATCACAAACTAATCCCACTGCCCTGCTCCCTCCCATTACCCTGTATCAATCACAAACTAATCCCACTGCCCTGCTCCCTCCCATTACCCTGTATCAATCACAAACTAATCCCACTGCCCTGCTCCCTCCCATTACCCTGTATCAATCACAAACTAATCCCACTGCCCTGCTCCCTCCCATTACCCTGTATCAATCACAAACTAATCCCACTGCCCTGCTCCCTCCCATTACCCTGTATCAATCACAAACTAATCCCACTGCCCTGCTCCCTCCCATTACCCTGTATCAATCACAAACTAATCCCACTGCCCTGCTCCCTCCCATTACCCTGTATCAATCACAAACTAATCCCACTGCCCTGCTCCCTCCCATTACCCTGTATCAATCACAAACTAATCCCACTGCCCTGCTCCCTCCCATTACCCTGTATCAAACACAAACTAATCCCACTGCCCTGCTCCCTCCCATTACCCTGTATCAATCACAAACTAATCCCACTGCCCTGCTCCCTCCCATTACCCTGTATCAATCACAAACTAATCCCACTGCCCTGCTCCCTCCCATTACCCTGTATCAATCACAAACTAATCCCACTGCCCTGCTCCCTCCCATTACCCTGTATCAATCACAAACTAATCCCACTGCCCTGCTCCCTCCCATTACCCTGTATCAATCACAAACTAATCCCACTGCCCTGCTCCCTCCCATTACCCTGTATCAATCACAAACTAATCCCACTGCCCTGCTCCCTCCCATTACCCTGTATCAATCACAAACTAATCCCACTGCCCTGCTCCCTCCCATTACCCTGTATCAATCACAAACTAATCCCACTGCCCTGCTCCCTCCCATTACCCTGTATCAATCACAAACTAATCCCACTGCCCTGCTCCCTCCCATTACCCTGTATCAATCACAAACTAATCCCACTGCCCTGCTCCCTCCCATTACCCTGTATCAATCACAAACTAATCCCACTGCCCTGCTCCCTCCCATTACCCTGTATCAATCACAAACTAATCCCACTGCCCTGCTCCCTCCCATTACCCTGTATCAATCACAAACTAATCCCACTGCCCTGCTCCCTCCCATTACCCTGTATCAATCACAAACTAATCCCACTGCCCTGCTCCCTCCCATTACCCTGTATCAAACACAAACTAATCCCACTGCCCTGCTCCCTCCCATTACCCTGTATCAATCACAAACTAATCCCACTGCCCTGCTCCCTCCCATTACCCTGTATCAAACACAAACTAATCCCACTGCCCTGCTCCCTCCCATTACCCTGTATCAATCACAAACTAATCCCACTGCCCTGCTCCCTCCCATTACCCTGTATCAATCACAAACTAATCCCACTGCCCTGCTCCCTCCCATTACCCTGTATCAATCACAAACTAATCCCACTGCCCTGCTCCCTCCCATTACCCTGTATCAATCACAAACTAATCCCACTGCCCTGCTCCCTCCCATTACCCTGTATCAATCACAAACTAATCCCACTGCCCTGCTCCCTCCCATTACCCTGTATCAATCACAAACTAATCCCACTGCCCTGCTCCCTCCCATTACCCTGTATCAATCACAAACTAATCCCACTGCCCTGCTCCCTCCCATTACCCTGTATCAATCACAAACTAATCCCACTGCCCTGCTCCCTCCCATTACCCTGTATCAATCACAAACTAATCCCACTGCCCTGCTCCCTCCCATTACCCTGTATCAATCACAAACTAATCCCACTGCCCTGCTCCCTCCCATTACCCTGTATCAATCACAAACTAATCCCACTGCCCTGCTCCCTCCCATTACCCTGTATCAATCACAAACTAATCCCACTGCCCTGCTCCCTCCCATTACCCTGTATCAATCACAAACTAATCCCACTGCCCTGCTCCCTCCCATTACCCTGTATCAATCACAAACTAATCCCACTGCCCTGCTCCCTCCCATTACCCTGTATCAATCACAAACTAATCCCACTGCCCTGCTCCCTCCCATTACCCTGTATCAAACACAAACTAATCCCACTGCCCTGCTCCCTCCCATTACCCTGTATCAATCACAAACTAATCCCACTGCCCTGCTCCCTCCCATTACCCTGTATCAATCACAAACTAATCCCACTGCCCTGCTCCCTCCCATTGCCCTGTATCAATCACAAACTAATCCCACTGCCCTGCTCCCTCCCATTACCCTGTATCAATCACAAACTAATCCCACTGCCCTGCTCCCTCCCATTACCCTGTATCAATCACAAACTAATCCCACTGCCCTGCTCCCTCCCATTACCCTGTATCAATCACAAACTAATCCCACTGCCCTGCTCCCTCCCATTACCCTGTATCAATCACAAACTAATCCCACTGCCCTGCTCCCTCCCATTACCCTGTATCAATCACAAACTAATCCCACTGCCCTGCTCCCTCCCATTACCCTGTATCAAACACAAACTAATCCCACTGCCCTGCTCCCTCCCATTACCCTGTATCAATCACAAACTAATCCCACTGCCCTGCTCCCTCCCATTACCCTGTATCAATCACAAACTAATCCCACTGCCCTGCTCCCTCCCATTACCCTGTATCAATCACAAACTAATCCCACTGCCCTGCTCCCTCCCATTACCCTGTATCAATCACAAACTAATCCCACTGCCCTGCTCCCTCCCATTACCCTGTATCAATCACAAACTAATCCCACTGCCCTGCTCCCTCCCATTACCCTGTATCAATCACAAACTAATCCCACTGCCCTGCTCCCTCCCATTACCCTGTATCAATCACAAACTAATCCCACTGCCCTGCTCCCTCCCATTACCCTGTATCAATCACAAACTAATCCCACTGCCCTGCTCCCTCCCATTACCCTGTATCAATCACAAACTAATCCCACTGCCCTGCTCCCTCCCATTACCCTGTATCAATCACAAACTAATCCCACTGCCCTGCTCCCTCCCATTGCCCTGTATCAATCACAAACTAATCCCACTGCCCTGCTCCCTCCCATTACCCTGTATCAATCACAAACTAATCCCACTGCCCTGCTCCCTCCCATTACCCTGTATCAATCACAAACTAATCCCACTGCCCTGCTCCCTCCCATTACCCTGTATCAATCACAAACTAATCCCACTGCCCTGCTCCCTCCCATTACCCTGTATCAAACACAAACTAATCCCACTGCCCTGCTCCCTCCCATTACCCTGTATCAATCACAAACTAATCCCACTGCCCCTGCTCCCTCCCATTACCCTGTATCAATCACAAACTAATCCCACTGCCCTGCTCCCTCCCATTACCCTGTATCAATCACAAACTAATCCCACTGCCCTGCTCCCTCCCATTACCCTGTATCAAACAGAAACTAATCCCACTGCCCTGCTCCCTCCCATTACCCTGTATCAATCAGAAACTAATCCCACTGCCCTGCTCCCTCCCATTACCCTGTATCAATCACAAACTAATCCCACTGCCCTGCTCCCTCCCATTACCCTGTATCAATCACAAACTAATCCCACTGCCCTGCTCCCTCCCATTACCCTGTATCAATCACAAACTAATCCCACTGCCCTGCTCCCTCCCATTACCCTGTATCAATCACAAACTAATCCCACTGCCCTGCTCCCTCCCATTACCCTGTATCAATCACAAACTAATCCCACTGCCCTGCTCCCTCCCATTACCCTGTATCAATCACAAACTAATCCCACTGCCCTGCTCCCTCCCATTACCCTGTATCAATCACAAACTAATCCCACTGCCCTGCTCCCTCCCATTACCCTGTATCAATCACAAACTAATCCCACTGCCCTGCTCCCTCCCATTACCCTGTATCAATCACAAACTAATCCCACTGCCCTGCTCCCTCCCATTACCCTGTATCAATCACAAACTAATCCCACTGCCCTGCTCCCTCCCATTACCCTGTATCAATCACAAACTAATCCCACTGCCCTGCTCCCTCCCATTACCCTGTATCAATCACAAACTAATCCCACTGCCCTGCTCTCTCCATTACCCTGTATCAATCACAAACTAATCCCACTGCCCTGCTCTCTCCATTACCCTGTATCAATCACAAACTAATCCCACTGCCCTGCTCTCTCCATTACCCTGTATCAATCACAAACTAATCCCACTGCCCTGCTCCCTCCCATTACCCTGTATCAATCACAAACTAATCCCACTGCCCTGCTCCCTCCCATTACCCTGTATCAAACACAAACTAATCCCACTGCCCTGCTCCCTCCCATTACCCTGTATCAAACACAAACTAATCCCACTGACCTGCTCCCTCCCATTACCCTGTATCAATCACAAACTAATCCCACTGCCCTGCTCCCTCCCATTACCCTGTATCAATCACAAACTAATCCCACTGCCCTGCTCCCTCCCATTACCCTGTATCAATCACAAACTAATCCCACTGCCCTGCTCCCTCCCATTACCCTGTATCAATCACAAACTAATCCCACTGCCCTGCTCCCTCCCATTACCCTGTATCAATCACAAACTAATCCCACTGCCCTGCTCCCTCCCATTACCCTGTATCAATCACAAACTAATCCCACTGCCCTGCTCCCTCCCATTACCCTGTATCAATCACAAACTAATCCCACTGCCCTGCTCCCTCCCATTACCCTGTATCAATCACAAACTAATCCCACTGCCCTGCTCCCTCCCATTACCCTGTATCAATCACAAACTAATCCCACTGCCCTGCTCCCTCCCATTACCCTGTATCAATCACAAACTAATCCCACTGCCCTGCTCCCTCCCATTACCCTGTATCAATCACAAACTAATCCCACTGCCCTGCTCCCTCCCATTACCCTGTATCAATCACAAACTAATCCCACTGCCCTGCTCCCTCCCATTACCCTGTATCAATCACAAACTAATCCCACTGCCCTGCTCCCTCCCATTACCCTGTATCAATCACAAACTAATCCCACTGCCCTGCTCCCTCCCATTACCCTGTATCAATCACAAACTAATCCCACTGCCCTGCTCCCTCCCATTACCCTGTATCAATCACAAACTAATCCCACTGCCCTGCTCCCTCCCATTACCCTGTATCAATCACAAACTAATCCCACTGCCCTGCTCCCTCCCATTGCCCTGTATCAATCACAAACTAATCCCACTGCCCTGCTCCCTCCCATTACCCTGTATCAATCACAAACTAATCCCACTGCCCTGCTCCCTCCCATTACCCTGTATCAATCACAAACTAATCCCACTGCCCTGCTCCCTCCCATTACCCTGTATCAATCACAAACTAATCCACTGCCCTGCTCCCTCCCATTACCCTGTATCAATCACAAACTAATCCCACTGCCCTGCTCCCTCCATTACCCTGTATCAAACACAAACTAATCCCACTGCCCTGCTCCCTCCCATTACCCTGTATCAATCACAAACTAATCCCACTGCCTGCTTCACGACTCCCATTACCCTGTATCAATCACAACTAATCCCACTGCCCTGCTCCCTCCCATTACCCTGTATCAATCACAAACTAATCCCACTGCCCTGCTCCCTCCCATTACCCTGTATCAATCACAAACTAATCCCACTGCCCTGCTCCCTCCCATTACCCTGTATCAATCACAAACTAATCCCACTGCCCTGCTCCCTCCCATTACCCTGTATCAATCACAAACTAATCCCACTGCCCTGCTCCCTCCCATTACCCTGTATCAATCACAAACTAATCCCACTGCCCTGCTCCCTCCCATTACCCTGTATCAATCACAAACTAATCCCACTGCCCTGCTCCCTCCCATTACCCTGTATCAATCACAAACTAATCCACTGCCCTGCTCCCTCCCATTACCCTGTATCAATCACAAACTAATCCCACTGCCCTGCTCCCTCCCATTACCCTGTATCAATCACAAACTAATCCACTGCCCTGCTCCCTCCCATTACCCTGTATCAATCACAAACTAATCCACTGCCCTGCTCCCTCCCATTACCCTGTATCAATCACAAACTAATCCCACTGCCCTGCTCCCTCCCATTACCCTGTATCAATCACAAACTAATCCCACTGCCCTGCTCCCTCCCATTACCCTGTATCAATCACAAACTAATCCCACTGCCCTGCTCCCTCCCATTACCCTGTATCAATCACAAACTAATCCCACTGCCCTGCTCCCTCCCATTACCCTGTATCAATCACAAACTAATCCCACTGCCCTGCTCCCTCCCATTACCCTGTATCAATCACAAACTAATCCCACTGCCCTGCTCCCTCCCATTACCCTGTATCAATCACAAACTAATCCCACTGCCCTGCTCCCTCCCATTACCCTGTATCAATCACAAACTAATCCCACTGCCCTGCTCCCTCCCATTACCCTGTATCAATCACAAACTAATCCCACTGCCCTGCTCCCTCCCATTACCCTGTATCAATCACAAACTAATCCCACTGCCCTGCTCCCTCCCATTACCCTGTATCAATCACAAACTAATCCCACTGCCCTGCTCCCTCCCATTACCCTGTATCAATCACAAACTAATCCCACTGCCCTGCTCCCTCCCATTACCCTGTATCAATCACAAACTAATCCCACTGCCCTGCTCCCTCCCATTACCCTGTATCAATCACAAACTAATCCCACTGCCCTGCTCCCTCCCATTACCCTGTATCAATCACAAACTAATCCCACTGCCCTGCTCCCTCCCATTACCCTGTATCAATCACAAACTAATCCCACTGCCCTGCTCCCTCCCATTACCCTGTATCAATCACAAACTAATCCCACTGCCCTGCTCCCTCCCATTACCCTGTATCAATCACAAACTAATCCCACTGCCCTGCTCCCTCCCATTACCCTGTATCAATCACAAACTAATCCCACTGCCCTGCTCCCTCCCATTACCCTGTATCAATCACAAACTAATCCCACTGCCCTGCTCCCTCCCATTACCCTGTATCAAACACAAACTAATCCCACTGCCCTGCTCCCTCCCATTACCCTGTATCAATCACAAACTAATCCCACTGCCCTGCTCCCTCCCATTACCCTGTATCAATCACAAACTAATCCCACTGCCCTGCTCCCTCCCATTACCCTGTATCAATCACAAACTAATCCCACTGCCCTGCTCCCTCCCATTACCCTGTATCAATCACAAACTAATCCCACTGCCCTGCTCCCTCCCATTACCCTGTATCAATCACAAACTAATCCCACTGCCCTGCTCCCTCCCATTACCCTGTATCAATCACAAACTAATCCCACTGCCCTGCTCCCTCCCATTACCCTGTATCAATCACAAACTAATCCCACTGCCCTGCTCCCTCCCATTACCCTGTATCAATCACAAACTAATCCCACTGCCCTGCTCCCTCCCATTACCCTGTATCAATCACAAACTAATCCCACTGCCCTGCTCCCTCCCATTACCCTGTATCAATCACAAACTAATCCCACTGCCCTGCTCCCTCCCATTACCCTGTATCAATCACAAACTAATCCCACTGCCCTGCTCCCTCCCATTACCCTGTATCAATCACAAACTAATCCCACTGCCCTGCTCCCTCCCATTACCCTGTATCAAACACAAACTAATCCCACTGCCCTGCTCCCTCCCATTACCCTGTATCAATCACAAACTAATCCCACTGCCCTGCTCCCTCCCATTGCCCTGTATCAATCACAAACTAATCCCACTGCCCTGCTCCCTCCCATTACCCTGTATCAATCACAAACTAATCCCACTGACCTGCTCCCTCCCATTACCCTGTATCAATCACAAACTAATCCCACTGCCCTGCTCCCTCCCATTACCCTGTATCAATCACAAACTAATCCCACTGCCCTGCTCCCTCCCATTACCCTGTATCAATCACAAACTAATCCCACTGCCCTGCTCCCTCCCATTACCCTGTATCAATCACAAACTAATCCCACTGCCCTGCTCCCTCCCATTACCCTGTATCAATCACAAACTAATCCCACTGCCCTGCTCCCTCCCATTACCCTGTATCAATCACAAACTAATCCCACTGCCCTGCTCCCTCCCATTACCCTGTATCAATCACAAACTAATCCCACTGCCCTGCTCCCTCCCATTTCCCTGTATCAATCACAAACTAATCCCACTGCCCTGCTCCCTCCCATTACCCTGTATCAATCACAAACTAATCCCACTGCCCTGCTCCCTCCCATTAGCCCTGTATCAATCACAAACTAATCCCACTGCCCTGCTCCCTCCCATTACCCTGTATCAATCACAAACTAATCCCACTGCCCTGCTCCCTCCCATTTCCCTGTATCAATCACAAACTAATCCCACTGCCCTGCTCCCTCCCATTACCCTGTATCAATCACAAACTAATCCCACTGCCCTGCTCCCTCCCATTACCCTGTATCAATCACAAACTAATCCCACTGCCCTGCTCCCTCCCATTACCCTGTATCAATCACAAACTAATCCCACTGCCCTGCTCCCTCCCATTACCCTGTATCAATCACAAACTAATCCCACTGCCCTGCTCCCTCCCATTACCCTGTATCAATCACAAACTAATCCCACTGCCCTGCTCCCTCCCATTACCCTGTATCAATCACAAACTAATCCACTGCCCTGCTCCCTCCCATTACCCTGTATCAATCACAAACTAATCCCACTGCCCTGCTCCCTCCCATTACCCTGTATCAATCACAAACTAATCCCACTGCCCTGCTCCCTCCCATTACCCTGTATCAAACACAAACTAATCCCACTGCCCTGCTCCCTCCCATTACCCTGTATCAATCACAAACTAATCCCACTGCCCTGCTCCCTCCCATTACCCTGTATCAATCACAAACTAATCCCACTGCCCTGCTCCCTCCCATTACCCTGTATCAATCACAAACTAATCCCACTGCCCTGCTCCCTCCCATTACCCTGTATCAATCACAAACTAATCCCACTGCCCTGCTCCCTCCCATTACCCTGTATCAATCACAAACTAATCCCACTGCCCTGCTCCCTCCCATTACCCTGTATCAATCACAAACTAATCCCACTGCCCTGCTCCCTCCCATTACCCTGTATCAATCACAAACTAATCCCACTGCCCTGCTCCCTCCCATTACCCTGTATCAATCACAAACTAATCCCACTGCCCTGCTCCCTCCCATTACCCTGTATCAATCACAAACTAATCCCACTGCCCTGCTCCCTCCCATTACCCTGTATCAATCACAAACTAATCCCACTGCCCTGCTCCCTCCCATTACCCTGTATCAATCACAAACTAATCCCACTGCCCTGCTCCCTCCCATTACCCTGTATCAATCACAAACTAATCCCACTGCCCTGCTCCCTCCCATTACCCTGTATCAATCACAAACTAATCCCACTGCCCTGCTCCCTCCCATTACCCTGTATCAATCACAAACTAATCCCACTGCCCTGCTCTCTCCATTACCCTGTATCAATCACAAACTAATCCCACTGCCCTGCTCCCTCCCATTACCCTGTATCAAACACAAACTAATCCCACTGCCCTGCTCCCTCCCATTACCCTGTATCAATCACAAACTAATCCCACTGCCCTGCTCCCTCCCATTACCCTGTATCAATCACAAACTAATCCCACTGCCCTGCTCCCTCCCATTACCCTGTATCAATCACAAACTAATCCCACTGCCCTGCTCCCTCCCATTACCCTGTATCAATCACAAACTAATCCCACTGCCCTGCTCCCTCCCATTACCCTGTATCAATCACAAACTAATCCCACTGCCCTGCTCCCTCCCATTACCCTGTATCAATCACAAACTAATCCCACTGCCCTGCTCCCTCCCATTACCCTGTATCAATCACAAACTAATCCCACTGCCCTGCTCCCTCCCATTACCCTGTATCAATCACAAACTAATCCCACTGCCCTGCTCCCTCCCATTACCCTGTATCAATCACAAACTAATCCCACTGCCCTGCTCCCTCCCATTACCCTGTATCAATCACAAACTAATCCCACTGCCCTGCTCCCTCCCATTGCCCTGTATCAATCACAAACTAATCCCACTGCCCTGCTCCCTCCCATTACCCTGTATCAATCACAAACTAATCCCACTGCCCTGCTCCCTCCCATTACCCTGTATCAATCACAAACTAATCCCACTGCCCTGCTCCCTCCCATTACCCTGTATCAATCACAAACTAATCCCACTGCCCTGCTCCCTCCCATTACCCTGTATCAATCACAAACTAATCCCACTGCCCTGCTCCCTCCCATTACCCTGTATCAATCACAAACTAATCCCACTGCCCTGCTCCCTCCCATTACCCTGTATCAATCACAAACTAATCCCACTGCCCTGCTCCCTCCCATTACCCTGTATCAATCACAAACTAATCCCACTGCCCTGCTCCCTCCCATTACCCTGTATCAATCACAAACTAATCCCACTGCCCTGCTCCCTCCCATTACCCTGTATCAATCACAAACTAATCCCACTGCCCTGCTCCCTCCCATTACCCTGTATCAATCACAAACTAATCCCACTGCCCTGCTCCCTCCCATTACCCTGTATCAATCACAAACTAATCCCACTGCCCTGCTCCCTCCCATTACCCTGTATCAATCACAAACTAATCCCACTGCCCTGCTCCCTCCCATTACCCTGTATCAATCACAAACTAATCCCACTGCCCTGCTCCCTCCCATTACCCTGTATCAATCACAAACTAATCCCACTGCCCTGCTCCCTCCCATTACCCTGTATCAATCACAAACTAATCCCACTGCCCTGCTCCCTCCCATTACCCTGTATCAATCACAAACTAATCCCACTGCCCTGCTCCCTCCCATTACCCTGTATCAATCACAAACTAATCCCACTGCCCTGCTCCCTCCCATTACCCTGTATCAAACACAAACTAATCCCACTGCCCTGCTCCCTCCCATTACCCTGTATCAATCACAAACTAATCCCACTGCCCTGCTCCCTCCCATTACCCTGTATCAATCACAAACTAATCCCACTGCCCTGCTCCCTCCCATTGCCCTGTATCAATCACAAACTAATCCCACTGCCCTGCTCCCTCCCATTGCCCTGTATCAATCACAAACTAATCCCACTGCCCTGCTCCCTCCCATTACCCTGTATCAATCACAAACTAATCCCACTGCCCTGCTCCCTCCCATTACCCTGTATCAATCACAAACTAATCCCACTGCCCTGCTCCCTCCCATTACCCTGTATCAATCACAAACTAATCCCACTGCCCTGCTCCCTCCCATTACCCCTGTATCAATCACAAACTAATCCCACTGCCCTGCTCCCTCCCATTACCCTGTATCAATCACAAACTAATCCCACTGCCCTGCTCCCTCCCATTACCCTGTATCAATCACAAACTAATCCCACTGCCCTGCTCCCTCCCATTACCCTGTATCAATCACAAACTAATCCCACTGCCCTGCTCCCTCCCATTACCCTGTATCAATCACAAACTAATCCCACTGCCCTGCTCCCTCCCATTACCCTGTATCAATCACAAACTAATCCCACTGCCCTGCTCCCTCCCATTACCCTGTATCAATCACAAACTAATCCCACTGCCCTGCTCCCTCCCATTACCCTGTATCAATCACAAACTAATCCCACTGCCCTGCTCCCTCCCATTACCCTGTATCAATCACAAACTAATCCCACTGCCCTGCTCCCTCCCATTACCCTGTATCAAACACAAACTAATCCCACTGCCCTGCTCCCTCCCATTACCCTGTATCAATCACAAACTAATCCCACTGCCCTGCTCCCTCCCATTACCCTGTATCAATCACAAACTAATCCCACTGCCCTGCTCCCTCCCATTACCCTGTATCAATCACAAACTAATCCCACTGCCCTGCTCCCTCCCATTACCCTGTATCAATCACAAACTAATCCCACTGCCCTGCTCCCTCCCATTACCCTGTATCAATCACAAACTAATCCCACTGCCCTGCTCCCTCCCATTACCCTGTATCAATCACAAACTAATCCCACTGCCCTGCTCCCTCCCATTACCCTGTATCAATCACAAACTAATCCCACTGCCCTGCTCCCTCCCATTACCCTGTATCAAACACAAACTAATCCCACTGCCCTGCTCCCTCCCATTACCCTGTATCAATCACAAACTAATCCCACTGCCCTGCTCCCTCCCATTACCCTGTATCAAACACAAACTAATCCCACTGCCCTGCTCCCTCCCATTAGCCCTGTATCAATCACAAACTAATCCCACTGCCCTGCTCCCTCCCATTACCCTGTATCAATCACAAACTAATCCCACTGCCCTGCTCCCTCCATTACCCTGTATCAAACACAAACTAATCCCACTGCCCTGCTCCCTCCCATTACCTGTATCAATCACAAACTAATCCCACTGCCCTGCTCCCTCCCATTACCCTGTATCAATCACAAACTAATCCCACTGCCCTGCTCCCTCCCATTACCCTGTATCAATCACAAACTAATCCCACTGCCCTGCTCCCTCCCATTACCCTGTATCAATCACAAACTAATCCCACTGCCCTGCTCCCTCCCATTACCCTGTATCAATCACAAACTAATCCCACTGCCCTGCTCCCTCCCATTACCCTGTATCAAACACAAACTAATCCCACTGCCCTGCTCCCTCCCATTCCCTGTATCAATCACAAACTAATCCCACTGCCCTGCTCCCTCCCATTACCCTGTATCAATCACAAACTAATCCCACTGCCCTGCTCCCTCCCATTACCCTGTATCAATCACAAACTAATCCCACTGCCCTGCTCCCTCCCATTACCCTGTATCAAACAGAAACTAATCCCACTGCCCTGCTCCCTCCCATTACCCTGTATCAATCACAAACTAATCCCACTGACCTGCTCCCTCCCATTGCCCTGTATCAATCACAAACTAATCCCACTGACCTGCTCCCTCCCATTACCCTGTATCAATCACAAACTAATCCCACTGCCCTGCTCCCTCCCATTACCCTGTATCAATCACAAACTAATCCCACTGCCCTGCTCCCTCCCATTACCCTGTATCAATCACAAACTAATCCCACTGCCCTGCTCCCTCCCATTACCCTGTATCAATCACAAACTAATCCCACTGCCCTGCTCCCTCCCATTACCCTGTATCAATCACAAACTAATCCCACTGCCCTGCTCCCTCCCATTACCCTGTATCAATCACAAACTAATCCCACTGCCCTGCTCCCTCCCATTACCCTGTATCAATCACAAACTAATCCCACTGCCCTGCTCCCTCCCATTACCCTGTATCAATCACAAACTAATCCCACTGCCCTGCTCCCTCCCATTACCCTGTATCAATCACAAACTAATCCCACTGCCCTGCTCCCTCCCATTACCCTGTATCAATCACAAACTAATCCCACTGCCCTGCTCCCTCCCATTACCCTGTATCAATCACAAACTAATCCCACTGCCCTGCTCTCTCCATTACCCTGTATCAATCACAAACTAATCCCACTGCCCTGCTCCCTCCCATTGCCCTGTATCAATCACAAACTAATCCCACTGCCCTGCTCCCTCCCATTACCCTGTATCAATCACAAACTAATCCCACTGCCCTGCTCCCTCCCATTACCCTGTATCAATCACAAACTAATCCCACTGCCCTGCTCCCTCCCATTACCCTGTATCAATCACAAACTAATCCCACTGCCCTGCTCCCTCCCATTACCCTGTATCAATCACAAACTAATCCCACTGCCCTGCTCCCTCCCATTACCCTGTATCAATCACAAACTAATCCCACTGCCCTGCTCCCTCCCATTACCCTGTATCAATCACAAACTAATCCCACTGCCCTGCTCCCTCCCATTACCCTGTATCAATCACAAACTAATCCCACTGCCCTGCTCCCTCCCATTACCCTGTATCAAACACAAACTAATCCCACTGCCCTGCTCCCTCCCATTACCCTGTATCAATCACAAACTAATCCCACTGCCCTGCTCCCTCCCATTACCCTGTATCAATCACAAACTAATCCCACTGCCCTGCTCCCTCCCATTACCCTGTATCAATCACAAACTAATCCCACTGCCCTGCTCCCTCCCATTACCCTGTATCAATCACAAACTAATCCCACTGCCCTGCTCCCTCCCATTACCCTGTATCAATCACAAACTAATCCCACTGCCCTGCTCCCTCCCATTACCCTGTATCAAACACAAACTAATCCCACTGCCCTGCTCCCTCCCATTACCCTGTATCAATCACAAACTAATCCCACTGCCCTGCTCCCTCCCATTACCCTGTATCAATCACAAACTAATCCCACTGCCCTGCTCCCTCCCATTACCCTGTATCAAACACAAACTAATCCCACTGCCCTGCTCCCTCCCATTACCCTGTATCAATCACAAACTAATCCCACTGCCCTGCTCCCTCCCATTACCCTGTATCAATCACAAACTAATCCCACTGCCCTGCTCCCTCCCATTACCCTGTATCAATCACAAACTAATCCCACTGCCCTGCTCCCTCCCATTACCCTGTATCAAACACAAACTAATCCCACTGCCCTGCTCCCTCCCATTACCCTGTATCAATCACAAACTAATCCCACTGCCCTGCTCCCTCCCATTACCCTGTATCAAACACAAACTAATCCCACTGCCCTGCTCCCTCCCATTACCCTGTATCAATCACAAACTAATCCCACTGCCCTGCTCCCTCCCATTACCCTGTATCAATCACAAACTAATCCCACTGCCCTGCTCCCTCCCATTACCCTGTATCAATCACAAACTAATCCACTGCCCTGCTCCCTCCCATTACCCTGTATCAATCACAAACTAATCCCACTGCCCTGCTCCCTCCCATTACCCTGTATCAATCACAAACTAATCCCACTGCCCTGGCTCCCTCCCATTCCCTGTATCAATCACAAACTAATCCCACTGCCCTGCTCCCTCCCATTACCCTGTATCAATCACAAACTAATCCCACTGCCCTGCTCCCTCCCATTACCCTGTATCAATCACAAACTAATCCCACTGCCCTGCTCCCTCCCATTACCCTGTATCAATCACAAACTAATCCCACTGCCCTGCTCCCTCCCATTACCCTGTATCAATCACAAACTAATCCCACTGCCCTGCTCCCTCCCATTACCCTGTATCAATCACAAACTAATCCCACTGCCCTGCTCCCTCCCATTACCCTGTATCAATCACAAACTAATCCCACTGCCCTGCTCCCTCCCATTACCCTGTATCAAACACAAACTAATCCCACTGCCCTGCTCCCTCCCATTACCCTGTATCAATCACAAACTAATCCCACTGCCCTGCTCCCTCCCATTACCCTGTATCAATCACAAACTAATCCCACTGCCCTGCTCCCTCCCATTACCCTGTATCAATCACAAACTAATCCCACTGCCCTGCTCCCTCCCATTACCCTGTATCAATCACAAACTAATCCCACTGCCCTGCTCCCTCCCATTACCCTGTATCAATCACAAACTAATCCCACTGCCCTGCTCCCTCCCATTACCCTGTATCAATCACAAACTAATCCCACTGCCCTGCTCCCTCCCATTACCCTGTATCAATCACAAACTAATCCCACTGCCCTGCTCCCTCCCATTACCCTGTATCAATCACAAACTAATCCCACTGCCCTGCTCCCTCCCATTACCCTGTATCAATCACAAACTAATCCCACTGCCCTGCTCCCTCCCATTGCCCTGTATCAACACAAACTAATCCCACTGCCCTGCTCCCTCCCATTACCCTGTATCAATCACAAACTAATCCCACTGCCCTGCTCCCTCCCATTACCCTGTATCAATCACAAACTAATCCCACTGCCCTGCTCCCTCCCATTACCCTGTATCAATCACAAACTAATCCCACTGCCCTGCTCCCTCCCATTACCCTGTATCAATCACAAACTAATCCCACTGCCCTGCTCCCTCCCATTACCCTGTATCAATCACAAACTAATCCCACTGCCCTGCTCCCTCCCATTACCCTGTATCAATCACAAACTAATCCCACTGCCCTGCTCCCTCCCATTACCCTGTATCAATCACAAACTAATCCCACTGCCCTGCTCCCTCCCATTACCCTGTATCAATCACAAACTAATCCCACTGCCCTGCTCCCTCCCATTACCCTGTATCAATCACAAACTAATCCCACTGCCCTGCTCCCTCCCATTACCCTGTATCAATCACAAACTAATCCCACTGCCCTGCTCCCTCCCATTACCCTGTATCAATCACAAACTAATCCCACTGCCCTGCTCCCTCCCATTACCCTGTATCAATCACAAACTAATCCCACTGCCCTGCTCCCTCCCATTACCCTGTATCAATCACAAACTAATCCCACTGCCCTGCTCCCTCCCATTACCCTGTATCAATCACAAACTAATCCCACTGCCCTGCTCCCTCCCATTACCCTGTATCAATCACAAACTAATCCCACTGCCCTGCTCCCTCCCATTACCCTGTATCAATCACAAACTAATCCCACTGCCCTGCTCCCTCCCATTACCCTGTATCAATCACAAACTAATCCCACTGCCCTGCTCCCTCCCATTACCCTGTATCAATCACAAACTAATCCCACTGCCCTGCTCCCTCCCATTACCCTGTATCAATCACAAACTAATCCCACTGCCCTGCTCCCTCCCATTACCCTGTATCAAACACAAACTAATCCACTGCCCTGCTCCCTCCCATTACCCTGTATCAATCACAAACTAATCCCACTGCCCTGCTCCCTCCCATTACCCTGTATCAATCACAAACTAATCCCACTGCCCTGCTCCCTCCCATTACCCTGTATCAATCACAAACTAATCCCACTGCCCTGCTCCCTCCCATTACCCTGTATCAATCACAAACTAATCCACTGCCCTGCTCCCTCCCATTACCCTGTATCAATCACAAACTAATCCACTGCCCTGCTCCCTCCCATTACCCTGTATCAATCACAAACTAATCCCACTGCCCTGCTCCCTCCCATTACCCTGTATCAATCACAAACTAATCCCACTGCCCTGCTCCCTCCCATTACCCTGTATCAATCACAAACTAATCCCACTGCCCTGCTCCCTCCCATTACCCTGTATCAATCACAAACTAATCCCACTGCCCTGCTCCCTCCCATTACCCTGTATCAATCACAAACTAATCCCACTGCCCTGCTCCCTCCCATTACCCTGTATCAATCACAAACTAATCCCACTGCCCTGCTCCCTCCCATTACCCTGTATCAATCACAAACTAATCCCACTGCCCTGCTCCCTCCCATTACCCTGTATCAATCACAAACTAATCCCACTGCCCTGCTCCCTCCCATTACCCTGTATCAATCACAAACTAATCCCACTGCCCTGCTCCCTCCCATTACCCTGTATCAATCACAAACTAATCCCACTGCCCTGCTCCCTCCCATTACCCTGTATCAAACACAAACTAATCCCACTGCCCTGCTCCCTCCCATTACCCTGTATCAATCACAAACTAATCCCACTGCCCTGCTCCCTCCCATTACCCTGTATCAATCACAAACTAATCCCACTGCCCTGCTCCCTCCCATTACCCTGTATCAATCACAAACTAATCCCACTGCCCTGCTCCCTCCCATTACCCTGTATCAATCACAAACTAATCCCACTGCCCTGCTCCCTCCCATTACCCTGTATCAATCACAAACTAATCCCACTGCCCTGCTCCCTCCCATTACCCTGTATCAATCACAAACTAATCCCACTGCCCTGCTCCCTCCCATTACCCTGTATCAATCACAAACTAATCCCACTGCCCTGCTCCCTCCCATTACCCTGTATCAATCACAAACTAATCCCACTGCCCTGCTCCCTCCCATTACCCTGTATCAATCACAAACTAATCCCACTGCCCTGCTCCCTCCCATTACCCTGTATCAATCACAAACTAATCCCACTGCCCTGCTCCCTCCCATTACCCTGTATCAATCACAAACTAATCCCACTGCCCTGCTCCCTCCCATTACCCTGTATCAATCACAAACTAATCCCACTGCCCTGCTCCCTCCCATTGCCCTGTATCAATCACAAACTAATCCCACTGCCCTGCTCCCTCCCATTGCCCTGTATCAATCACAAACTAATCCCACTGCCCTGCTCCCTCCCATTACCCTGTATCAATCACAAACTAATCCCACTGCCCTGCTCCCTCCCATTACCCTGTATCAATCACAAACTAATCCCACTGCCCTGCTCCCTCCCATTACCCTGTATCAATCACAAACTAATCCCACTGCCCTGCTCCCTCCCATTACCCTGTATCAATCACAAACTAATCCCACTGCCCTGCTCCCTCCCATTACCCTGTATCAATCACAAACTAATCCCACTGCCCTGCTCCCTCCCATTACCCTGTATCAATCACAAACTAATCCCACTGCCCTGCTCCCTCCCATTACCCTGTATCAATCACAAACTAATCCCACTGCCCTGCTCCCTCCCATTACCCTGTATCAATCACAAACTAATCCCACTGCCCTGCTCCCTCCCATTGCCCTGTATCAATCACAAACTAATCCCACTGCCCTGCTCCCTCCCATTACCCTGTATCAATCACAAACTAATCCCACTGCCCTGCTCCCTCCCATTACCCTGTATCAATCACAAACTAATCCCACTGCCCTGCTCCCTCCCATTACCCTGTATCAATCACAAACTAATCCCACTGCCCTGCTCCCTCCCATTACCCTGTATCAATCACAAACTAATCCCACTGCCCTGCTCCCTCCCATTACCCTGTATCAATCACAAACTAATCCCACTGCCCTGCTCCCTCCCATTACCCTGTATCAATCACAAACTAATCCCACTGCCCTGCTCCCTCCCATTACCCTGTATCAATCACAAACTAATCCCACTGCCCTGCTCCCTCCCATTACCCTGTATCATTCACAAACTAATCCCACTGCCCTGCTCCCTCCCATTACCCTGTATCAATCACAAACTAATCCCACTGCCCTGCTCCCTCCCATTACCCTGTATCAATCACAAACTAATCCCACTGCCCTGCTCCCTCCCATTACCCTGTATCAATCACAAACTAATCCCACTGCCCTGCTCCCTCCCATTACCCTGTATCAATCACAAACTAATCCCACTGCCCTGCTCCCTCCCATTACCCTGTATCAATCACAAACTAATCCCACTGCCCTGCTCCCTCCCATTACCCTGTATCAATCACAAACTAATCCCACTGCCCTGCTCCCTCCCATTACCCTGTATCAATCACAAACTAATCCCACTGCCCTGCTCCCTCCCATTACCCTGTATCAATCACAAACTAATCCCACTGCCCTGCTCCCTCCCATTACCCTGTATCAATCACAAACTAATCCCACTGCCCTGCTCCCTCCCATTACCCTGTATCAATCACAAACTAATCCCACTGCCCTGCTCCCTCCCATTACCCTGTATCAAACACAAACTAATCCCACTGCCCTGCTCCCTCCCATTACCCTGTATCAATCACAAACTAATCCCACTGCCCTGCTCCCTCCCATTACCCTGTATCAATCACAAACTAATCCCACTGCCCTGCTCCCTCCCATTACCCTGTATCAATCACAAACTAATCCCACTGCCCTGCTCCCTCCCATTACCCTGTATCAATCACAAACTAATCCCACTGCCCTGCTCCCTCCCATTACCCTGTATCAATCACAAACTAATCCCACTGCCCTGCTCCCTCCCATTACCCTGTATCAATCACAAACTAATCCCACTGCCCTGCTCCCTCCCATTACCCTGTATCAATCACAAACTAATCCCACTGCCCTGCTCCCTCCCATTACCCTGTATCAATCACAAACTAATCCCACTGCCCTGCTCCCTCCCATTACCCTGTATCAATCACAAACTAATCCCACTGCCCTGCTCCCTCCCATTACCCTGTATCAATCACAAACTAATCCCACTGCCCTGCTCCCTCCCATTACCCTGTATCAATCACAAACTAATCCCACTGCCCTGCTCCCTCCCATTACCCTGTATCAATCACAAACTAATCCCACTGCCCTGCTCCCTCCCATTACCCTGTATCAATCACAAACTAATCCCACTGCCCTGCTCCCTCCCATTACCCTGTATCAATCACAAACTAATCCCACTGCCCTGCTCCCTCCCATTACCCTGTATCAATCACAAACTAATCCCACTGCCCTGCTCCCTCCCATTACCCTGTATCAAACACAAACTAATCCCACTGCCCTGCTCCCTCCCATTACCCTGTATCAATCACAAACTAATCCCACTGCCCTGCTCCTCCCATTACCCTGTATCAATCACAAACTAATCCCACTGCCCTGCTCCCTCCCATTACCCTGTATCAATCACAAACTAATCCCACTGCCCTGCTCCCTCCCATTGCCCTGTATCAATCACAAACTAATCCCACTGCCCTGCTCCCTCCCATTGCCCTGTATCAATCACAAACTAATCCACTGCCCTGCTCCCTCCCATTACCCTGTATCAATCACAAACTAATCCCACTGCCCTGCTCCCTCCCATTTCCCTGTATCAATCACAAACTAATCCACTGCCCTGCTCCCTCCCATTACCCTGTATCAATCACAAACTAATCCCACTGCCCTGCTCCCTCCCATTACCCTGTATCAATCACAAACTAATCCCACTGCCCTGCTCCCTCCCATTACCCTGTATCAATCACAAACTAATCCCACTGCCCTGCTCCCTCCCATTACCCTGTATCAATCACAAACTAATCCCACTGCCCTGCTCCCTCCCATTACCCTGTATCAATCACAAACTAATCCCACTGCCCTGCTCCCTCCCATTACCCTGTATCAATCACAAACTAATCCCACTGCCCTGCTCCCTCCCATTACCCTGTATCAATCACAAACTAATCCCACTGCCCTGCTCCCTCCCATTACCCTGTATCAATCACAAACTAATCCCACTGCCCTGCTCCCTCCCATTACCCTGTATCAATCACAAACTAATCCCACTGCCCTGCTCCCTCCCATTACCCTGTATCAATCACAAACTAATCCCACTGCCCTGCTCCCTCCCATTACCCTGTATCAATCACAAACTAATCCCACTGCCCTGCTCCCTCCCATTACCCTGTATCAATCACAAACTAATCCCACTGCCCTGCTCCCTCCCATTACCCTGTATCAATCACAAACTAATCCCACTGCCCTGCTCCCTCCCATTACCCTGTATCAATCACAAACTAATCCCACTGCCCTGCTCCCTCCCATTACCCTGTATCAATCACAAACTAATCCCACTGCCCTGCTCCCTCCCATTACCCTGTATCAATCACAAACTAATCCCACTGCCCTGCTCCCTCCCATTACCCTGTATCAATCACAAACTAATCCCACTGCCCTGCTCCCTCCCATTACCCTGTATCAATCACAAACTAATCCCACTGCCCTGCTCCCTCCCATTGCCCTGTATCAATCACAAACTAATCCCACTGCCCTGCTCCCTCCCATTACCCTGTATCAATCACAAACTAATCCCACTGCCCTGCTCCCTCCCATTACCCTGTATCAATCACAAACTAATCCCACTGCCCTGCTCCCTCCCATTACCCTGTATCAATCACAAACTAATCCCACTGCCCTGCTCCCTCCCATTACCCTGTATCAATCACAAACTAATCCCACTGCCCTGCTCCCTCCCATTACCCTGTATCAATCACAAACTAATCCCACTGCCCTGCTCCCTCCCATTACCCTGTATCAATCACAAACTAATCCCACTGCCCTGCTCCCTCCCATTACCCTGTATCAATCACAAACTAATCCCACTGCCCTGCTCCCTCCCATTACCCTGTATCAATCACAAACTAATCCCACTGCCCTGCTCCCTCCCATTACCCTGTATCAATCACAAACTAATCCCACTGCCCTGCTCCCTCCCATTACCCTGTATCAATCACAAACTAATCCCACTGCCCTGCTCCCTCCCATTACCCTGTATCAATCACAAACTAATCCCACTGCCCTGCTCCCTCCCATTACCCTGTATCAATCACAAACTAATCCCACTGCCCTGCTCCCTCCCATTACCCTGTATCAATCACAAACTAATCCCACTGCCCTGCTCCCTCCCATTACCCTGTATCAATCACAAACTAATCCCACTGCCCTGCTCCCTCCCATTACCCTGTATCAATCACAAACTAATCCCACTGCCCTGCTCCCTCCCATTGCCCTGTATCAATCACAAACTAATCCCACTGCCCTGCTCCCTCCCATTACCCTGTATCAATCACAAACTAATCCCACTGCCCTGCTCCCTCCCATTACCCTGTATCAATCACAAACTAATCCCACTGCCCTGCTCCCTCCCATTGCCCTGTATCAATCACAAACTAATCCCACTGCCCTGCTCCCTCCCATTACCCTGTATCAATCACAAACTAATCCCACTGCCCTGCTCCCTCCCATTACCCTGTATCAATCACAAACTAATCCCACTGCCCTGCTCCCTCCCATTACCCTGTATCAATCACAAACTAATCCCACTGCCCTGCTCCCTCCCATTACCCTGTATCAATCACAAACTAATCCCACTGCCCTGCTCCCTCCCATTACCCTGTATCAATCACAAACTAATCCCACTGCCCTGCTCCCTCCCATTACCCTGTATCAATCACAAACTAATCCCACTGCCCTGCTCCCTCCCATTACCCTGTATCAATCACAAACTAATCCCACTGCCCTGCTCCCTCCCATTACCCTGTATCAATCACAAACTAATCCCACTGCCCTGCTCCCTCCCATTACCCTGTATCAATCACAAACTAATCCCACTGCCCTGCTCCCTCCCATTACCCTGTATCAATCACAAACTAATCCCACTGCCCTGCTCCCTCCCATTACCCTGTATCAATCACAAACTAATCCCACTGCCCTGCTCCCTCCCATTACCCTGTATCAATCACAAACTAATCCCACTGCCCTGCTCCCTCCCATTACCCTGTATCAATCACAAACTAATCCCACTGCCCTGCTCCCTCCCATTACCCTGTATCAATCACAAACTAATCCCACTGCCCTGCTCCCTCCCATTACCCTGTATCAATCACAAACTAATCCCACTGCCCTGCTCCCTCCCATTACCCTGTATCAATCACAAACTAATCCCACTGCCCTGCTCCCTCCCATTACCCTGTATCAATCACAAACTAATCCCACTGCCCTGCTCCCTCCCATTACCCTGTATCAATCACAAACTAATCCCACTGCCCTGCTCCCTCCCATTACCCTGTATCAATCACAAACTAATCCCACTGCCCTGCTCCCTCCCATTACCCTGTATCAATCACAAACTAATCCCACTGCCCTGCTCCCTCCCATTACCCTGTATCAATCACAAACTAATCCCACTGCCCTGCTCCCTCCCATTACCCTGTATCAATCACAAACTAATCCCACTGCCCTGCTCCCTCCCATTACCCTGTATCAATCACAAACTAATCCCACTGCCCTGCTCCCTCCCATTACCCTGTATCAATCACAAACTAATCCCACTGCCCTGCTCCCTCCCATTGCCCTGTATCAATCACAAACTAATCCCACTGCCCTGCTCCCTCCCATTACCCTGTATCAATCACAAACTAATCCCACTGCCCTGCTCCCTCCCATTACCCTGTATCAATCACAAACTAATCCCACTGCCCTGCTCCCTCCCATTACCCTGTATCAATCACAAACTAATCCCACTGCCCTGCTCCCTCCCATTACCCTGTATCAATCACAAACTAATCCCACTGCCCTGCTCCCTCCCATTACCCTGTATCAATCACAAACTAATCCCACTGCCCTGCTCCCTCCCATTACCCTGTATCAATCACAAACTAATCCCACTGCCCTGCTCCCTCCCATTACCCTGTATCAATCACAAACTAATCCCACTGCCCTGCTCCCTCCCATTACCCTGTATCAATCACAAACTAATCCCACTGCCCTGCTCCCTCCCATTACCCTGTATCAATCACAAACTAATCCCACTGCCCTGCTCCCTCCCATTACCCTGTATCAATCACAAACTAATCCCACTGCCCTGCTCCCTCCCATTACCCTGTATCAATCACAAACTAATCCCACTGCCCTGCTCCCTCCCATTACCCTGTATCAATCACAAACTAATCCCACTGCCCTGCTCCCTCCCATTACCCTGTATCAATCACAAACTAATCCCACTGCCCTGCTCCCTCCCATTACCCTGTATCAATCACAAACTAATCCCACTGCCCTGCTCCCTCCCATTACCCTGTATCAATCACAAACTAATCCCACTGCCCTGCTCCCTCCCATTACCCTGTATCAATCACAAACTAATCCCACTGCCCTGCTCCCTCCCATTACCCTGTATCAATCACAAACTAATCCCACTGCCCTGCTCCCTCCCATTACCCTGTATCAATCACAAACTAATCCCACTGCCCTGCTCCCTCCCATTACCCTGTATCAATCACAAACTAATCCCACTGCCCTGCTCCCTCCCATTACCCTGTATCAATCACAAACTAATCCCACTGCCCTGCTCCCTCCCATTACCCTGTATCAATCACAAACTAATCCCACTGCCCTGCTCCCTCCCATTACCCTGTATCAATCACAAACTAATCCCACTGCCCTGCTCCCTCCCATTACCCTGTATCAATCACAAACTAATCCCACTGCCCTGCTCCCTCCCATTACCCTGTATCAATCACAAACTAATCCCACTGCCCTGCTCCCTCCCATTACCCTGTATCAATCACAAACTAATCCCACTGCCCTGCTCCCTCCCATTACCCTGTATCAATCACAAACTAATCCCACTGCCCTGCTCCCTCCCATTACCCTGTATCAATCACAAACTAATCCCACTGCCCTGCTCCCTCCCATTACCCTGTATCAATCACAAACTAATCCCACTGCCCTGCTCCCTCCCATTACCCTGTATCAATCACAAACTAATCCCACTGCCCTGCTCCCTCCCATTACCCTGTATCAATCACAAACTAATCCCACTGCCCTGCTCCCTCCCATTACCCTGTATCAATCACAAACTAATCCCACTGCCCTGCTCCCTCCCATTACCCTGTATCAATCACAAACTAATCCCACTGCCCTGCTCCCTCCCATTACCCTGTATCAATCACAAACTAATCCCACTGCCCTGCTCCCTCCCATTACCCTGTATCAATCACAAACTAATCCCACTGCCCTGCTCCCTCCCATTACCCTGTATCAATCACAAACTAATCCCACTGCCCTGCTCCCTCCCATTACCCTGTATCAATCACAAACTAATCCCACTGCCCTGCTCCCTCCCATTACCCTGTATCAATCACAAACTAATCCCACTGCCCTGCTCCCTCCCATTACCCTGTATCAATCACAAACTAATCCCACTGCCCTGCTCCCTCCCATTACCCTGTATCAATCACAAACTAATCCCACTGCCCTGCTCCCTCCCATTACCCTGTATCAATCACAAACTAATCCCACTGCCCTGCTCCCTCCCATTACCCTGTATCAATCACAAACTAATCCCACTGCCCTGCTCCCTCCCATTACCCTGTATCAATCACAAACTAATCCCACTGCCCTGCTCCCTCCCATTACCCTGTATCAATCACAAACTAATCCCACTGCCCTGCTCCCTCCCATTACCCTGTATCAATCACAAACTAATCCCACTGCCCTGCTCCCTCCCATTACCCTGTATCAATCACAAACTAATCCCACTGCCCTGCTCCCTCCCATTACCCTGTATCAATCACAAACTAATCCCACTGCCCTGCTCCCTCCCATTACCCTGTATCAATCACAAACTAATCCCACTGCCCTGCTCCCTCCCATTACCCTGTATCAATCACAAACTAATCCCACTGCCCTGCTCCCTCCCATTACCCTGTATCAATCACAAACTAATCCCACTGCCCTGCTCCCTCCCATTACCCTGTATCAATCACAAACTAATCCCACTGCCCTGCTCCCTCCCATTACCCTGTATCAATCACAAACTAATCCCACTGCCCTGCTCCCTCCCATTACCCTGTATCAATCACAAACTAATCCCACTGCCCTGCTCCCTCCCATTACCCTGTATCAATCACAAACTAATCCCACTGCCCTGCTCCCTCCCATTACCCTGTATCAATCACAAACTAATCCCACTGCCCTGCTCCCTCCCATTACCCTGTATCAATCACAAACTAATCCCACTGCCCTGCTCCCTCCCATTACCCTGTATCAATCACAAACTAATCCCACTGCCCTGCTCCCTCCCATTACCCTGTATCAATCACAAACTAATCCCACTGCCCTGCTCCCTCCCATTACCCTGTATCAATCACAAACTAATCCCACTGCCCTGCTCCCTCCCATTACCCTGTATCAATCACAAACTAATCCCACTGCCCTGCTCCCTCCCATTACCCTGTATCAATCACAAACTAATCCCACTGCCCTGCTCCCTCCCATTACCCTGTATCAATCACAAACTAATCCCACTGCCCTGCTCCCTCCCATTACCCTGTATCAATCACAAACTAATCCCACTGCCCTGCTCCCTCCCATTACCCTGTATCAATCACAAACTAATCCCACTGCCCTGCTCCCTCCCATTACCCTGTATCAATCACAAACTAATCCCACTGCCCTGCTCCCTCCCATTACCCTGTATCAATCACAAACTAATCCCACTGCCCTGCTCCCTCCCATTACCCTGTATCAATCACAAACTAATCCCACTGCCCTGCTCCCTCCCATTACCCTGTATCAATCACAAACTAATCCCACTGCCCTGCTCCCTCCCATTACCCTGTATCAATCACAAACTAATCCCACTGCCCTGCTCCCTCCCATTACCCTGTATCAATCACAAACTAATCCCACTGCCCTGCTCCCTCCCATTACCCTGTATCAATCACAAACTAATCCCACTGCCCTGCTCCCTCCCATTACCCTGTATCAAACACAAACTAATCCCACTGCCCTGCTCCCTCCCATTACCCTGTATCAAACACAAACTAATCCCACTGCCCTGCTCCCTCCCATTACCCTGTATCAATCACAAACTAATCCCACTGCCCTGCTCCCTCCCATTACCCTGTATCAATCACAAACTAATCCCACTGCCCTGCTCCCTCCCATTACCCTGTATCAATCACAAACTAATCCCACTGCCCTGCTCCCTCCCATTACCCTGTATCAATCACAAACTAATCCCACTGCCCTGCTCCCTCCCATTACCCTGTATCAATCACAAACTAATCCCACTGCCCTGCTCCCTCCCATTACCCTGTATCAAACACAAACTAATCCCACTGCCCTGCTCCCTCCCATTACCCTGTATCAATCACAAACTAATCCCACTGCCCTGCTCCCTCCCATTACCCTGTATCAAACACAAACTAATCCCACTGCCCTGCTCCCTCCCATTACCCTGTATCAATCACAAACTAATCCCACTGCCCTGCTCCCTCCCATTACCCTGTATCAATCACAAACTAATCCCACTGCCCTGCTCCCTCCCATTACCCTGTATCAATCACAAACTAATCCCACTGCCCTGCTCCCTCCCATTACCCTGTATCAATCACAAACTAATCCCACTGCCCTGCTCCCTCCCATTACCCTGTATCAATCACAAACTAATCCCACTGCCCTGCTCCCTCCCATTACCCTGTATCAATCACAAACTAATCCCACTGCCCTGCTCCCTCCCATTACCCTGTATCAATCACAAACTAATCCCACTGCCCTGCTCCCTCCCATTACCCTGTATCAATCACAAACTAATCCCACTGCCCTGCTCCCTCCCATTACCCTGTATCAATCACAAACTAATCCCACTGCCCTGCTCCCTCCCATTACCCTGTATCAATCACAAACTAATCCCACTGCCCTGCTCCCTCCCATTACCCTGTATCAATCACAAACTAATCCCACTGCCCTGCTCCCTCCCATTACCCTGTATCAAACACAAACTAATCCCACTGCCCTGCTCCCTCCCATTACCCTGTATCAATCACAAACTAATCCCACTGCCCTGCTCCCTCCCATTACCCTGTATCAATCACAAACTAATCCCACTGCCCTGCTCCCTCCCATTACCCTGTATCAATCACAAACTAATCCCACTGCCCTGCTCCCTCCCATTACCCTGTATCAATCACAAACTAATCCCACTGCCCTGCTCCCTCCCATTACCCTGTATCAATCACAAACTAATCCCACTGCCCTGCTCCCTCCCATTACCCTGTATCAATCACAAACTAATCCCACTGCCCTGCTCCCTCCCATTACCCTGTATCAATCACAAACTAATCCCACTGCCCTGCTCCCTCCCATTACCCTGTATCAATCACAAACTAATCCCACTGCCCTGCTCCCTCCCATTACCCTGTATCAATCACAAACTAATCCCACTGCCCTGCTCCCTCCCATTACCCTGTATCAATCACAAACTAATCCCACTGCCCTGCTCCCTCCCATTACCCTGTATCAATCACAAACTAATCCCACTGCCCTGCTCCCTCCCATTACCCTGTATCAATCACAAACTAATCCCACTGCCCTGCTCCCTCCCATTACCCTGTATCAATCACAAACTAATCCCACTGCCCTGCTCCCTCCCATTACCCTGTATCAATCACAAACTAATCCCACTGCCCTGCTCCCTCCCATTACCCTGTATCAATCACAAACTAATCCCACTGCCCTGCTCCCTCCCATTACCCTGTATCAATCACAAACTAATCCCACTGCCCTGCTCCCTCCCATTACCCTGTATCAATCACAAACTAATCCCACTGCCCTGCTCCCTCCCATTACCCTGTATCAATCACAAACTAATCCCACTGCCCTGCTCCCTCCCATTACCCTGTATCAATCACAAACTAATCCCACTGCCCTGCTCCCTCCCATTACCCTGTATCAATCACAAACTAATCCCACTGCCCTGCTCCCTCCCATTACCCTGTATCAATCACAAACTAATCCCACTGCCCTGCTCCCTCCCATTACCCTGTATCAATCACAAACTAATCCCACTGCCCTGCTCCCTCCCATTACCCTGTATCAATCACAAACTAATCCCACTGCCCTGCTCCCTCCCATTACCCTGTATCAATCACAAACTAATCCCACTGCCCTGCTCCCTCCCATTACCCTGTATCAATCACAAACTAATCCCACTGCCCTGCTCCCTCCCATTACCCTGTATCAATCACAAACTAATCCCACTGCCCTGCTCCCTCCCATTACCCTGTATCAATCACAAACTAATCCCACTGCCCTGCTCCCTCCCATTACCCTGTATCAATCACAAACTAATCCCACTGCCCTGCTCCCTCCCATTACCCTGTATCAATCACAAACTAATCCCACTGCCCTGCTCCCTCCCATTACCCTGTATCAATCACAAACTAATCCCACTGCCCTGCTCCCTCCCATTACCCTGTATCAATCACAAACTAATCCCACTGCCCTGCTCCCTCCCATTACCCTGTATCAATCACAAACTAATCCCACTGCCCTGCTCCCTCCCATTACCCTGTATCAATCACAAACTAATCCCACTGCCCTGCTCCCTCCCATTACCCTGTATCAATCACAAACTAATCCCACTGCCCTGCTCCCTCCCATTACCCTGTATCAATCACAAACTAATCCCACTGCCCTGCTCCCTCCCATTACCCTGTATCAATCACAAACTAATCCCACTGCCCTGCTCCCTCCCATTACCCTGTATCAATCACAAACTAATCCCACTGCCCTGCTCCCTCCCATTACCCTGTATCAAACACAAACTAATCCCACTGCCCTGCTCCCTCCCATTACCCTGTATCAATCACAAACTAATCCCACTGCCCTGCTCCCTCCCATTACCCTGTATCAATCACAAACTAATCCCACTGCCCTGCTCCCTCCCATTACCCTGTATCAATCACAAACTAATCCCACTGCCCTGCTCCCTCCCATTACCCTGTATCAATCACAAACTAATCCCACTGCCCTGCTCCCTCCCATTACCCTGTATCAATCACAAACTAATCCCACTGCCCTGCTCCCTCCCATTACCCTGTATCAATCACAAACTAATCCCACTGCCCTGCTCCCTCCCATTACCCTGTATCAAACACAAACTAATCCCACTGACCTGCTCCCTCCCATTACCCTGTATCAATCACAAACTAATCCCACTGCCCTGCTCCCTCCCATTACCCTGTATCAAACACAAACTAATCCCACTGCCCTGCTCCCTCCCATTACCCTGTATCAATCACAAACTAATCCCACTGCCCTGCTCCCTCCCATTACCCTGTATCAATCACAAACTAATCCCACTGCCCTGCTCCCTCCCATTACCCTGTATCAATCACAAACTAATCCCACTGCCCTGCTCCCTCCCATTACCCTGTATCAAACACAAACTAATCCCACTGCCCTGCTCCCTCCCATTACCCTGTATCAATCACAAACTAATCCCACTGCCCTGCTCCCTCCCATTACCCTGTATCAATCACAAACTAATCCCACTGCCCTGCTCCCTCCCATTACCCTGTATCAATCACAAACTAATCCCACTGCCCTGCTCCCTCCCATTACCCTGTATCAATCACAAACTAATCCCACTGCCCTGCTCCCTCCCATTACCCTGTATCAATCACAAACTAATCCCACTGCCCTGCTCCCTCCCATTACCCTGTATCAATCACAAACTAATCCCACTGCCCTGCTCCCTCCCATTACCCTGTATCAATCACAAACTAATCCCACTGCCCTGCTCCCTCCCATTACCCTGTATCAATCACAAACTAATCCCACTGCCCTGCTCCCTCCCATTACCCTGTATCAATCACAAACTAATCCCACTGCCCTGCTCCCTCCCATTACCCTGTATCAATCACAAACTAATCCCACTGCCCTGCTCCCTCCCATTACCCTGTATCAATCACAAACTAATCCCACTGCCCTGCTCCCTCCCATTACCCTGTATCAATCACAAACTAATCCCACTGCCCTGCTCCCTCCCATTACCCTGTATCAATCACAAACTAATCCCACTGCCCTGCTCCCTCCCATTACCCTGTATCAATCACAAACTAATCCCACTGCCCTGCTCCCTCCCATTACCCTGTATCAATCACAAACTAATCCCACTGCCCTGCTCCCTCCCATTACCCTGTATCAATCACAAACTAATCCCACTGCCCTGCTCCCTCCCATTACCCTGTATCAATCACAAACTAATCCCACTGCCCTGCTCCCTCCCATTACCCTGTATCAATCACAAACTAATCCCACTGCCCTGCTCCCTCCCATTACCCTGTATCAATCACAAACTAATCCCACTGCCCTGCTCCCTCCCATTACCCTGTATCAATCACAAACTAATCCCACTGCCCTGCTCCCTCCCATTACCCTGTATCAATCACAAACTAATCCCACTGCCCTGCTCCCTCCCATTACCCTGTATCAATCACAAACTAATCCCACTGCCCTGCTCCCTCCCATTACCCTGTATCAATCACAAACTAATCCCACTGCCCTGCTCCCTCCCATTACCCTGTATCAATCACAAACTAATCCCACTGCCCTGCTCCCTCCCATTACCCTGTATCAATCACAAACTAATCCCACTGCCCTGCTCCCTCCCATTACCCTGTATCAATCACAAACTAATCCCACTGCCCTGCTCCCTCCCATTACCCTGTATCAATCACAAACTAATCCCACTGCCCTGCTCCCTCCCATTACCCTGTATCAATCACAAACTAATCCCACTGCCCTGCTCCCTCCCATTACCCTGTATCAATCACAAACTAATCCCACTGCCCTGCTCCCTCCCATTACCCTGTATCAATCACAAACTAATCCCACTGCCCTGCTCCCTCCCATTACCCTGTATCAATCACAAACTAATCCCACTGCCCTGCTCCCTCCCATTACCCTGTATCAATCACAAACTAATCCCACTGCCCTGCTCCCTCCCATTACCCTGTATCAATCACAAACTAATCCCACTGCCCTGCTCCCTCCCATTACCCTGTATCAATCACAAACTAATCCCACTGCCCTGCTCCCTCCCATTACCCTGTATCAATCACAAACTAATCCCACTGCCCTGCTCCCTCCCATTACCCTGTATCAATCACAAACTAATCCCACTGCCCTGCTCCCTCCCATTACCCTGTATCAATCACAAACTAATCCCACTGCCCTGCTCCCTCCCATTACCCTGTATCAATCACAAACTAATCCCACTGCCCTGCTCCCTCCCATTACCCTGTATCAATCACAAACTAATCCCACTGCCCTGCTCCCTCCCATTACCCTGTATCAATCACAAACTAATCCCACTGCCCTGCTCCCTCCCATTACCCTGTATCAATCACAAACTAATCCCACTGCCCTGCTCCCTCCCATTACCCTGTATCAATCACAAACTAATCCCACTGCCCTGCTCCCTCCCATTACCCTGTATCAATCACAAACTAATCCCACTGCCCTGCTCCCTCCCATTACCCTGTATCAATCACAAACTAATCCCACTGCCCTGCTCCCTCCCATTACCCTGTATCAATCACAAACTAATCCCACTGCCCTGCTCCCTCCCATTACCCTGTATCAATCACAAACTAATCCCACTGCCCTGCTCCCTCCCATTACCCTGTATCAATCACAAACTAATCCCACTGCCCTGCTCCCTCCCATTACCCTGTATCAATCACAAACTAATCCCACTGCCCTGCTCCCTCCCATTACCCTGTATCAATCACAAACTAATCCCACTGCCCTGCTCCCTCCCATTACCCTGTATCAATCACAAACTAATCCCACTGCCCTGCTCCCTCCCATTACCCTGTATCAATCACAAACTAATCCCACTGCCCTGCTCCCTCCCATTACCCTGTATCAATCACAAACTAATCCCACTGCCCTGCTCCCTCCCATTACCCTGTATCAATCACAAACTAATCCCACTGCCCTGCTCCCTCCCATTACCCTGTATCAATCACAAACTAATCCCACTGCCCTGCTCCCTCCCATTACCCTGTATCAATCACAAACTAATCCCACTGCCCTGCTCCCTCCCATTACCCTGTATCAATCACAAACTAATCCCACTGCCCTGCTCCCTCCCATTACCCTGTATCAATCACAAACTAATCCCACTGCCCTGCTCCCTCCCATTACCCTGTATCAATCACAAACTAATCCCACTGCCCTGCTCCCTCCCATTACCCTGTATCAATCACAAACTAATCCCACTGCCCTGCTCCCTCCCATTACCCTGTATCAATCACAAACTAATCCCACTGCCCTGCTCCCTCCCATTACCCTGTATCAATCACAAACTAATCCCACTGCCCTGCTCCCTCCCATTACCCTGTATCAATCACAAACTAATCCCACTGCCCTGCTCCCTCCCATTACCCTGTATCAATCACAAACTAATCCCACTGCCCTGCTCCCTCCCATTACCCTGTATCAATCACAAACTAATCCCACTGCCCTGCTCCCTCCCATTACCCTGTATCAATCACAAACTAATCCCACTGCCCTGCTCCCTCCCATTACCCTGTATCAATCACAAACTAATCCCACTGCCCTGCTCCCTCCCATTACCCTGTATCAATCACAAACTAATCCCACTGCCCTGCTCCCTCCCATTACCCTGTATCAATCACAAACTAATCCCACTGCCCTGCTCCCTCCCATTACCCTGTATCAATCACAAACTAATCCCACTGCCCTGCTCCCTCCCATTACCCTGTATCAATCACAAACTAATCCCACTGCCCTGCTCCCTCCCATTACCCTGTATCAATCACAAACTAATCCCACTGCCCTGCTCCCTCCCATTACCCTGTATCAATCACAAACTAATCCCACTGCCCTGCTCCCTCCCATTACCCTGTATCAATCACAAACTAATCCCACTGCCCTGCTCCCTCCCATTACCCTGTATCAATCACAAACTAATCCCACTGCCCTGCTCCCTCCCATTACCCTGTATCAATCACAAACTAATCCCACTGCCCTGCTCCCTCCCATTACCCTGTATCAATCACAAACTAATCCCACTGCCCTGCTCCCTCCCATTACCCTGTATCAAACACAAACTAATCCCACTGCCCTGCTCCCTCCCATTACCCTGTATCAATCACAAACTAATCCCACTGCCCTGCTCCCTCCCATTACCCTGTATCAAACACAAACTAATCCCACTGCCCTGCTCCCTCCCATTACCCTGTATCAAACACAAACTAATCCCACTGCCCTGCTCCCTCCCATTACCCTGTATCAAACACAAACTAATCCCACTGCCCTGCTCCCTCCCATTACCCTGTATCAAACACAAACTAATCCCACTGCCCTGCTCCCTCCCATTACCCTGTATCAAACACAAACTAATCCCACTGCCCTGCTCCCTCCCATTACCCTGTATCAAACACAAACTAATCCCACTGCCCTGCTCCCTCCCATTACCCTGTATCAAACACAAACTAATCCCACTGCCCTGCTCCCTCCCATTACCCTGTATCAAACACAAACTAATCCCACTGCCCTGCTCCCTCCCATTACCCTGTATCAAACACAAACTAATCCCACTGCCCTGCTCCCTCCCATTACCCTGTATCAAACACAAACTAATCCCACTGCCCTGCTCCCTCCCATTACCCTGTATCAAACACAAACTAATCCCACTGCCCTGCTCCCTCCCATTACCCTGTATCAATCACAAACTAATCCCACTGCCCTGCTCCCTCCCATTACCCTGTATCAATCACAAACTAATCCCACTGCCCTGCTCCCTCCCATTACCCTGTATCAATCACAAACTAATCCCACTGCCCTGCTCCCTCCCATTACCCTGTATCAATCACAAACTAATCCCACTGCCCTGCTCCCTCCCATTACCCTGTATCAATCACAAACTAATCCCACTGCCCTGCTCCCTCCCATTACCCTGTATCAATCACAAACTAATCCCACTGCCCTGCTCCCTCCCATTACCCTGTATCAATCACAAACTAATCCCACTGCCCTGCTCCCTCCCATTACCCTGTATCAATCACAAACTAATCCCACTGCCCTGCTCCCTCCCATTACCCTGTATCAATCACAAACTAATCCCACTGCCCTGCTCCCTCCCATTACCCTGTATCAATCACAAACTAATCCCACTGCCCTGCTCCCTCCCATTACCCTGTATCAATCACAAACTAATCCCACTGCCCTGCTCCCTCCCATTACCCTGTATCAATCACAAACTAATCCCACTGCCCTGCTCCCTCCCATTACCCTGTATCAATCACAAACTAATCCCACTGCCCTGCTCCCTCCCATTACCCTGTATCAATCACAAACTAATCCCACTGCCCTGCTCCCTCCCATTACCCTGTATCAATCACAAACTAATCCCACTGCCCTGCTCCCTCCCATTACCCTGTATCAATCACAAACTAATCCCACTGCCCTGCTCCCTCCCATTACCCTGTATCAATCACAAACTAATCCCACTGCCCTGCTCCCTCCCATTACCCTGTATCAATCACAAACTAATCCCACTGCCCTGCTCCCTCCCATTACCCTGTATCAATCACAAACTAATCCCACTGCCCTGCTCCCTCCCATTACCCTGTATCAAACACAAACTAATCCCACTGCCCTGCTCCCTCCCATTACCCTGTATCAATCACAAACTAATCCCACTGCCCTGCTCCCTCCCATTACCCTGTATCAATCACAAACTAATCCCACTGCCCTGCTCCCTCCCATTACCCTGTATCAATCACAAACTAATCCCACTGCCCTGCTCCCTCCCATTACCCTGTATCAATCACAAACTAATCCCACTGCCCTGCTCCCTCCCATTACCCTGTATCAATCACAAACTAATCCCACTGCCCTGCTCCCTCCCATTACCCTGTATCAATCACAAACTAATCCCACTGCCCTGCTCCCTCCCATTACCCTGTATCAATCACAAACTAATCCCACTGCCCTGCTCCCTCCCATTACCCTGTATCAATCACAAACTAATCCCACTGCCCTGCTCCCTCCCATTACCCTGTATCAATCACAAACTAATCCCACTGCCCTGCTCCCTCCCATTACCCTGTATCAAACACAAACTAATCCCACTGCCCTGCTCCCTCCCATTACCCTGTATCAAACACAAACTAATCCCACTGCCCTGCTCCCTCCCATTACCCTGTATCAAACACAAACTAATCCCACTGCCCTGCTCCCTCCCATTACCCTGTATCAAACACAAACTAATCCCACTGCCCTGCTCCCTCCCATTACCCTGTATCAAACACAAACTAATCCCACTGCCCTGCTCCCTCCCATTACCCTGTATCAATCACAAACTAATCCCACTGCCCTGCTCCCTCCCATTGCCCTGTATCAATCACAAACTAATCCCACTGCCCTGCTCCCTCCCATTACCCTGTATCAATCACAAACTAATCCCACTGCCCTGCTCCCTCCCATTACCCTGTATCAATCACAAACTAATCCCACTGCCCTGCTCCCTCCCATTACCCTGTATCAATCACAAACTAATCCCACTGCCCTGCTCCCTCCCATTGCCCTGTATCAATCACAAACTAATCCCACTGCCCTGCTCCCTTCCATGACCCTGTATCAATCACAAACTAATCCAACTGACCTGCTCCCTCCCATTGCCCTGTATCAATCACAAACTAATCCCACTGCCCTGCTCCCTTCCATGACCCTGTATCAATCACAAACTAATCCCACTGCCCTGCTCCCTCCCATTACCCTGTATCAATCACAAACTAATCCCACTGCCCTGCTCCCTCCCATTGCCCTGTATCAATCACAAACTAATCCCACTGCCCTGCTCCCTCCCATTACCCTGTATGAAACACAAACTAATCCCACTGCCCTGCTCCCTCCCATTACCCTGTATCAATCACAAACTAATCCCACTGCCCTGCTCCCTCCCATTACCCTGTATCAATCACAAACTAATCCCACTGCCCTGCTCCCTCCCATTGCCCTGTATCAATCACAAACTAATCCCACTGCCCTGCTCCCTCCCATTACCCTGTATCAATCACAAACTAATCCCACTGCCCTGCTCCCTCCCATTGCCCTGTATCAAACACAAACTAATCCTACTGCCCTGCTCCCTCCCAATACCCTGTATCAATCACAAACTAATCCTACTGCCCTGCTACCTGCCATTACCCTATATCAATCACAAACTAATCCCACTGCCCTGCTACCTGCCATTACCCTATATCAATCACAAACTAAACCCACTGCCCTGCTCCCTCCCAATACCCTTTATCAATCACAAACTAATTCCACTGCCCTGCTCCCTCCCATTGCCCTGTATCAAACAAACTAATCCCACTGCCCTGCTCCCTCCCATTGCCCTGTATCAATCACAAACTAATCCCACTGACCTGCTCCCTCCCATTACCCTGTATCAATCACAAACTAATCCCACTGCCCTGCTCCCTCCCATTACCCTGTATCAATCACAAACTAATACCACTGCCCTTCTCCCTCCCATTACCCTGTATCAATCACAAACTAATCCCACTGACCTGCTCCCTCCCATTACCCTGTATCAATCACAAACTAATCCCACTGCCCTGCTCCCTCCCATTACCCTGTATCAATCACAAACTAATCCCACTGCCCTGCTCCCTCCCATTACCCTGTATCAAACACAAACTAATCCCACTGCCCTGCTCCCTCCCGTTACCCTGTATCAAACAAACTAATCCCACTGCCCTGCTCCCTCCCATTACCCTGTATCAATCACAAACTAATCCCACTGCCCTTCTCCCTCCCATTACCCTGTATCAATCACAAACTAATCCCACTGCCCTGCTCCCTCCCATTACCCTGTATCAAACACAAACTAATCCCACTGCCCTGCTCCCTCCCATTACCCTGTATCAATCACAAACTACTCCCACTGCCCTGCTCCCTCCCAATACCCTGTATCAATCACAAACTAATCCCACTGCCCTGCTCCCTCCCATTACCCTGTATCAATCACAAACTAATCCCACTGCCCTGCTCCCTCCCATTACCCTGTATCAAACAAACTAATCCCACTGCCCTGCTCCCTCCCATTACCCTGTATCAATCACAAACTAATCCCACTGCCCTGCTCCCTCCCATTACCCTGTATCAAACAGAAACTAATCCCACTGACCTGCTCCCTCCCATTACCCTGTATCAATCACAAACTAATCCCACTGCCCTGCTCCCTCCCATTACCCTGTATCAATCACAAACTAATCCCACTGCCCTGCTCCCTCCCATTGCCCTGTATCAATCACAAACTAATCCCACTGCCCTTCTCCCTCCCATTACCCTGTATCAAACAGAAACTAATCCCACTGACTTGTTCCCTCCAATTACCCTGTATCAAACAAACTAATCCCACTGACCTGCTCCCTCCCATTGCCCTGTATCAAACAAACTAATCCCACTGCCCTTCTCCCTCCCATTACCCTGTATCAATCAGTAACTAATCCCACTGACTTGTTCCCTCCCATTACCATGTATCAAACAAACTAATCCCACTGCCCTGCTCCCTCCCATTACCCTGTATCAAACACAAACTAATCCCACTGCCCTGCTCCCTCCCATTACCCTGTATCAATCACAAACTAATCCCTCTGCCCTGCTCCCTCCCATTACCCTGTATCAATCACAAACTAATCCCACTGCCCTGCTCCCTCCCATTACCCTGTATCAAACACAAACTAATCCCACTGCCCTGCTCCCTCCCATTACCCTGTATCAATCACAAACTAATCCCACTGCCCTGCTCCCTCCCATTGCCCTTTATCAATCACAAACTAATCCCACTGCCCTGCTCCCTTCCATGACCCTGTATCAATCACAAACGAATCCAACTGACGTGCTCCCTCCCATTGCCCTGTATCAATCACAAACTAATCCCTCTGCCCTGCTCCCTCCCATTGCCCTGTATCAGTCAGAAACTAATTCCACTGACCTGCTCTCTCCCATTACCCTGTATCAATCACAAACTAATCCCACTGACCTGCTCCGTCCCATTGCCCTGTATCAAACACAAACTAATCCTACTGCCCTGCTCCCTCCCAATACCCTGTATCAATCACAAACTAATCCTACTGCCCTGCTACCTGCCATTACCCTATATCAATCACAAACTAATCCTACTGCCCTGCTACCTGCCATTACCCTATATCAATCACAAACTAAACCCACTGCCCTGCTCCCTCCCAATACCCTTTATCAATCACAAACTAATTCCACTGCCCTGCTCCCTCCCATTGCCCTGTATCAAACAAACTAATCCCACTGCCCTGCTCCCTCCCATTACCCTGTATCAAACAAACTAATCCCACTGCCCTGCTCTCTCCCATTGCCCTGTATCAAACAAACTAATCCCACTGCCCTGCTCCCTCCCATTACCCTGTATCAAACAAACTAATCCCACTGCCCTGCTCCCTCCCATTGCCCTGTATCAAACAAACTAATCCCACTGCCCTGCTCTCTCCCATTGCCCTGTATCAAACAAACGAATCCCACTGCATTGCTCCCTCCCATAGCCCTCTATCAAACACAAACTTATTCCACTGCCCTGCTCCCTCCAATAGCCCTGTATCAATCCCAAACCAATTCCACTGCCCTGTTCCCTCCCCATAGATCTGTATCAACCCTAAACTAATCTCACTGCCAGATTCTCTCCCCATAGGCCTGAATCAATCCCAAACTCATCTCAGTCCTCCACACTCTCCCGTGGCCCTGTGCAAGTCCCAAACTAATCCCACTAACCTGCTCCCTCACATTACCCTGTATCAATCACAAACTAATCCCACGGCCCAGCTCCCTCCCATTACCCTGTATCAATCAGCAACTAATCCCACTACCTTGCACCCTCCCATTGCCCTGTATCAAAGACAAACTAATCCCACTACACTGCTCCTCCCATTACCCTGTATCAATCACAAACTAAGCCCACTGCCCTTCTCCCTCCCATTGCCCTGTATCAATCACAAACTAATCCCACTGACCTGCTCCCTCCCATTGCCCTGTATCAATCACAAACTAATCCCACTGCCCTGCTCCCTCCCATTACCCTGTATCAATCAGAAACTAATCCCACTGCCCTTCTCCCTCCCATTGCCCTGTATCAATCACAAACTAATCCCACTGCCCTGCTCCCTCCCATTGCCCTGTATCAATCACAAACTAATCCCACTGCCCTGCTCCCTCCCATTGCCCTGTATCAATCACAAACTAATCCCACTGACCTGCTCCCTCCCATTGCCCTGTATCAATCACAAACTAATCCCACTGCCCTGCTCCCTCCCATTGCCCTGTATCAATCAAAAACTAATCCCACTGCCCTTCTCCCTCCCATTGCCCTGTATCAATCACAAACTAATCCCACTGACCTGCTCCCTCCCATTACCATGTATCAGTCACAAACTAATCCCACTGCCCTGCTCCCTCCCGTTAGCCCTGTATAATCCCAAACTAATTTCATTGCCCCACTCTCTCCCAATAGCTCTGTAGAAATCGCAAAAAAATACCACTGCCCTGCTCTCTCCCCATAGGTTCTGTACGAATCCTAAAGCCTCATTCTCTCCCCATAGCCCTGTATCAATCACACATTAATCCCACCGCACCACTCCCTCCCCATCGCCCTTATCCCATTGCTTCCCTCTCTTCCCATGGCCCTGTATCAATCCCAAACTAATCCCGCTGCCCCACTCTCTACCCATAGCCCTGTATCAATCCCAAACTAATCCCACTGTCCCACACTCTCCCCATAGCCCTGTATCAAACCCACACTAATCCCACTGCCTCACTCTCTCCCCATAGCCCTGTATCAATCCCACACTAATCCGATTGTCCCACTCCATCCCCATAGCCCTGTATCAATCCCAAACTAATCCCGCTGCCCCACTCTATCCCAATAGCCCTGTATCAATCCCAAACTAATTCCACTGCCCTACTCTTTCCCCACAGACTTGTATCAATCCCACACTAATCCCACTGCCCCCCTCTCTCCCCATAGCCCTGTATCAATCCCAAACTAATCCCACTGCCCCACTCTCTCCCCATAGCCCTGTATCATTCCCACACTAATCCCACTGCCTCACTCTCTCCCCATAGCCCTGTATCAATACTACACTAATCCCACTGCCCCACTCTATCCCAATAGCCCAGTATCAATACCAAACTAATACCACTTCCCCACTCTCTCCCCATAGCCCTGTATCAATACTACACTAATCCCACTGCCCCACTCTATCCCAATAGCCCAGTATCAATACCAAACTAATACCACTTCCCCACTCTCTCCCCATAGCCCTGTTTCAATCCCCAAACTAATCCCACTGCCTCACTCTCTCCCCATAGCCCTGTCTCAATCCCACACTAATCCCACTGCCCCACTCTCTCCCCATAGCCCTGTATCAATCCCATACTAATCCCACTGCCCCACTCTCTCCCTTTAGCACTGTATCAATCCCAAACTATTCTCACTGCCCCACTCTCTCCCCATAGCCCTGTATCAATCCCACACTAATCCTGTTTCCCCACTCTATCCCCATAGCCCTGTATCAATCCCAATTTAATCCCACTGCCCCGTTCTCTCCCCATAGCCCAGTATCAATACCAAACTAATGCCACCACCCCTCTCTCTCCCCGTTGCCCTTTATCAATCCCAAACTAATCCCGCTGCCCCACTCTATCCCAATAGCCCTGTATCAATCCCAAACTAATCCCACTGCCCCACTCTCTCCCCATAGCCCTGTATCAATCCCCAAACTAATCCCACTGCCCCACTCTCTCCCCACAGCCCTGTATCAATCCCAAACTAATCCCACTGCCCCACTCTCTCCCCATAGCCCTGTATCAGTACAACACTAATCTCACTGCCCCGATCTCTCCCCATAGCCCAGTATCAATACCAAACTAATACCACTTCCCCACTCTCTCCCCATAGCCCTGTATCAATCCCTAAACTAATCCCACTGCCCCCCTCTCTCCCCATAGCCCTGTATCAATCCCAAACTAATCCCACTGCCCCACTCTCTCCCCTTAGCCCTGTATCAATCCCAAACTATTCTCACTGCCCCACTCTCTCCCCATAGCCCTGTTTCAATCCCCAAACTAATCCCACTGCCCCACTCTCTCCCCATAGCCTTGTATCAATCCCACACTAATCCTACTGCCTCACTCTCTCCCGAAAATCCTGTATCAATCCCACACTAATCCTGTTGCCCCACTTTCTCCCCGTAGCCTTGTATCAATCCCACACTAATCCCACTGCACCGGGCTCTCCCCGTAACCCTGTATTAATCCCCAAGGAAATCGCACTGGCCCACTCTATCCCCATAGCCCTGTATCAATCCCACACTAATCCCACTGCCTCAATCTCTCCCATAGCCCTGTAACAATCTCCAAACTAATCCCACTGTCCCGCTCTGTCTCCATAGCCCTGTATCAATCCCACACTACTCCCACTGCCTCACTCTCTGCCCATTGCCCTGTATCAATCCCACACTAAACCCACTGCTTCACTCTCTCCCCATTGCCCTGTATCAATCCCCAAACTAATCCCACTGCCTCACTCTCTCCCCTTTGCCCTGTATCAATCTCACACTAAACCCACTGCCTCACTCTCTCCCCATTGTCCTGTATCAAACCCCAAACTAATCCCACTGCCTCATGCTCTCCCCTTAGCCCTGTATCAATTCCAAACTAATCTCACTGTCTCCCCATAGCCCTGTATCAATCCCACACTAATCCCACTGCCTCACTTTCTCCCCATAGTCCTGTGTAAATCCTAACCTATTCCCCCTGCCCCAGCTCCCTCCCGATAGCCCTGTATAATCCCACACTAATTTCATTGCCCCACTCTCTCCCAATAGCTCTGTAGAAATCGCAATAAAATACCACTGCCCTGCTCTCTCCCCATAGGCCTTTACGAATCCTAAAGCCTCTTTCTCTCCCCATAGCCCTGTATCAATCACACATTAATCCCACCGCACCACTCCCTCCCCATCGCCCTTATCCCATTGCTTCCCTCTCTCCCCATGGTCCTGTATCAATCCCAAACTAATCCCGCTGCCCCACACTATCCCAATAGCCCTGTATCAATCCCAAACTAATCCCACTTCCCCCCTCTCTCCCCATAGCCCAGTATCAATCCCCAAACTAATCCCACTGCCTCACTCTCTCCCCATAGCCCTGTATCAATCCCACACTAATCCGATTGCCCCACTCTATCCCCAAAGCCCTGTATCAATCCCAATTTAATCCCAGTGCCCCACTTTCCCCCCATAGCCCTGTATCATTCCCAAACTAATCCCACTGCCTCACTCTCTCCCCATAGCCCTGTAAAAATACCAAACTAATCCCACTGCCCCGTTCTCACCCATAGCCCAGTATCAAGACCAAACTAATACCACTACCCCACTCACTCCCCATAGCCGTGTATCAATCCCAATTTAATCCCAGTGCCCCACTTTCTCCCCATAGCCCTGTATCATTCCCACACTAATCCCACTGCTCCACTCTCTCCCCATAGCCCTGTATCAATCCCAAACTAATCCCACTGCCCCACTCTCTCCCCATAGCCCTGTATTAATCCCCCACTAATCCCACTGCCTCACTCTATCCCCATAGCCCTGTATCAATACAACACTAATCCCACTGCCCCACTCTATCCCAATAGCCCTGTATCAATCCCACATTAATCCCACTGCCCCGTTCTCTCCCCATAGCCCTGTATCAATCCCACACTAATCCCACTGCCTCAATCTCTCCCCATAGCCCTGTATCAATCCCAAACTATTCTCACTGCCCCACTCTCACCCCATAGCCCTGTTTCAATCCCCAAACTAATCCCACTGCCCCACTCTATCCCCATAGCACTTTATCCATCCCAAACTAATCTCACTGCCCCACTCTGTCCCCATAGCCCTGTAGCAATCCCACACTAATCCTGTTTCCCCACTCTATCCCCATAGCCCTGTATCAATCCCAATTTAATCCCACTGCCCCACTCTCTCCCCGTAGCCCTGTATCAATCCCACACTAATCCCATTGCCCCACTCTCTCCCCATAGCCCTGTATCAAGACCAAACTAATACCACTACCCCACTCTCTCCCCGTTGCCCTTTATCAATCCCAAACTAATCCCACTGCCTCACTCTCTCCCCATAGCCCTGTATCAATCCCACACTAATCCCACTGCCCCACTCTCTCCCCATAGCCCTGTATCAATCCCCAAACTAATCCCACTGCCCCACTCTCTCCCCACAGCCCTGTATCAATCCCACACTAATCCGATTGCCCCACTCTATCCCCATAGCCCTGTATCAATCCCAATTTAATCCCAGTGCCCCACTTTCTCCCCATAGCCCTGTATCAATCCCAAACTAATCCCACTGCCCCACTCTCTCCCCATAGCCCTGTATCATTCCCACACTAATCCCACTGCCTCACTCTCTCCCCATAGCCCTGTATCAATCCCAAACTAATACCACTTCCCCACTCTCTCCCCATAGCCCTGTATCAATCCCAAACTAATACCACTTCCCCACTCTCTCCCCATAGCCCTGTATCAATCCCAAACTAATACCACTTCCCCACTCTCTCCCCATTGCCCTGTATCAATCCCAAACAAATACCACTTCCCCACTCTCTCCCCATAGCCCTGTATCAATCCCAAACTTATCCCACTGCCCCCCTCTCTCCCCATAGCCCTGTATCAATCCCACACTATTCCCACTGCCCCACTCTCTCCCCATAGCCCTGTATCAATCCCAAACTAATACCACTTCCCCACTCTATCCCCATTGCCCTGTATCAATCCCCAAACTAATCCCAGTGCCTCACTCTCTCCCCATAGCCCTGTCTCAATCCCTAAACTAATCCCAGTGCCCCACTCTCTCCCCATAGCCCTGTATCAATCCCTAAACTAATCCCACTGCCTCACTCTCTCCCCATAGCCCTTTATCAATCCCAAAGTAATCCCACTGCCCCGTTCTCTCCCCATAGCCCAGTATCAAGACCAAACTAATACCACTGCCCCACTCTCTCTCCCCATTGCCCTGTATCAATCCCAAACTATTCTCACTGCCCCACTCTCTCCCCATAGCCCTGTATCAATCCCAAACTATTCTCACTGCCCCACTCTCTCCCCATAGCCCTGTTTCAATCCCCAAAATAATCCCACTGCCCCACTCTCTCCCCATAGCCCTGTATCATTCCCAAACTAATCCCACTGCCTCACTCTCTCCCCACAGCCCTGTATCAATCCCACACTAATCCCACTGCCCCGTTCTCTCCCCATAGCCCTGTGTCAATCCCACACTAATCCCACTGCCTCACTCTCTCCCCACAGCCCTGTATCAATCCCACACTAATCCCACTGCCCCGATCACTCCCCTTAGCCCAGTATCAATACCAAACTAATACCACTTCCCCACTGTCTCCCCATTGCCCTGTATCAATCCCAAACTAATCCCACTGCCCCCTCTCTCCCAATAGCCCTGTATCAATCCCTAAACTAATCCCAGTGCCCCACTCTCTCCCAATAGACCTGTATCAATCCCACACTAATCCCACTGCCCCACTCTCTCCCCATTGCCCTGTATCAATCCCAAACTAATCCCACTGCCTCACTCTCTCCCCATAGCCCTGTTTCAATCCCCAAACTATTCTCACTGCCCCACTCTCTCCCCATAGCCCTGTTTCAATCCCGAAACTAATCCCACTGCCCCACTCTCTCCCCATAGCCCTGTTTCAATCCCCAAACTATTCTCACTGCCCCACTCTCTCCCCATAGCCCTGTTTCAATCCCCAAACTAATCTCACTGCCCCACTCTGTCCCCATAGCCCTGTATCAATCCCACACTAATCACACTGCCTCACTCTCTCCCCAAAATCATGTATCAATCCCATACTAATCCCACTGCCACACTCTGTCCCCATAGCCCTGTATAAATACCAAATTTAACCCACTGCCCCACACTCTCCCCATAGCCCTGTATCAATCCCAATTTAATCCCACTGCCCCACTCTCTCCCCATAGCCCTGTATCATTCCCACACTAATCCCACTGCCTCAATCTCTCCCCATAGCCCTGTATCAATCTCCAAACTAATCCCACTGTCCCACTCTCTCTCCATAGCCCTGTATCAATCCGACACTAATCCCACTGCCCCACTCTCTCTCCATAGCCCTGTATCAATCCGACACTAATCCCACTGCCCCACTCTCTCCCCATTGCCCTGTATCAATGCCACACTAATCCCACTGCCCCGTTCTCTCCCCATAGCCCTATATTAATCCTAAAGTAATCGGACTGCCTCTCTCTCTCCCCATAGCCCTGTGTCAATCCCCAAACTAATCCCACTGCCCCATTCTCTCCCCATAGCCCTGTATCAATCCCACACTAATCCCACTGCCCCACTCTATCCCCATAGCCCTGTAACAATCCAACACAAGTCCCACTGCCCTACTCTCTCCCCATAGCCCTGTATCAATCCCCAAATTAATCCCACTGTCCCGCTCTCTCTCCATAGCCCTGTATCAATCCCAAACCATTCCCACTGACTCACTCTCTGCCCATAGCCCTGTATCAATCCCCAAACTAATCCCACTGCCACACTCTATCCCCATAGCCCTGTATCAATCCCACACTAATCCCACTGCCCCACTCTCTCCCCATAGCCCTGTATCAATCCCACACTAATCCCACTGCCTCACTCTCTCCCCATAACCCTGTATCAAATTAAACTAATCCCACTGCCCCACTCGATCGCAACAGCCCTGTATCAATCCCACACAAATCCCACTGCCCCACTCGCTCCCCATAGCCCTGTAACAATCCCAGACTAATCCCACGGCCACACTCTATCCCCATAGCTCTGTATCAATCCCACACTAATCCCACTGCCCCGTTCTCTCCCCATACCCCTGTATCAAACCCACACTAATCCCACTGCCTCACTCTCTCCCCATAGCCCTGTATCAATCCCCAAACTAATCCCACTGCCCCATTCTCTCCCCATAGCCCTGTATCGATCCCCAAACTAATCCTACTGTCCCGCTCTCTCTCCATAGCCCTGTATCAATCCCACACTAATCCCAATGCCTCACTCTCTCCCCATAGCCCTGTATCAATACCAAACTAATCCCACTGCCTCACTCTATCCCCATAGCCCTGTATAAATCCCACACTAATCCCACTGCCTCACTCTCTCCCCATAGCCCTGTATCATTCCCACACAAATCCCACTGCCCCACTCTCTCCCCATTGCCCTGTATCAATTCCAAACTAATCCCACTGCCTCGTTCTCTCCCTATAGCCCTGTGTCAATCCCAAACTAATCTCACTGTCTCCCCATAGCCCTCTATCAATCCCATACTAATCCATCTGCCCCACTCTCTCCCCATAGCCCTGTATCAATCCCCAAACTAATCCCACTGTCCCACTCTCTCCACATAGTATTGTGTCAATCCTAACCTATTCCCCCTGCCCCATCTCCCTCCCGTTAGCCCTGTATAATCCCAAACTAATTTCATTGCCCCACTCTCTCCCAATAGCTCTGTAGAAATCCCAAATTAATACCACTGCCCTGCTCTCTCCCCATAGGTTCTGTACGAATCCTAAAGCCTCTTTCTCTCCCCATAGCCCTGTATCAATCACACATTAATCCCACCGCACCACTCCCTCCCCATCGCCCTTATCCCATTGCTTCCCTCTCTCCCCATGGTCCTGTATCAATCCCAAACTAATCCCGCTGCCCCACTCTATCCCAATAGCCCTGTATCAATCCCAAACTAATCCCACTTCCCCACTCACTCCCCATAGCCCTGTATCAATCCCACACCATTCCCACTGCCTCACTCTCTCCCCATAGCCGTGTATCAATACCCAAACTAATCCCACTGTCCCACTCTCTCTCCATAGACCTGTATCAATCCGACACTAATCCCACTGCCTCACTCTCTCCCCATTGCCCTGTATCAATCCCACACTAATCCGATTGACCCACTCTATCCCCATAGCCGTGTATCAATCCCAATTTAATCCCAGTGCCCCACTTTCTCCCTATAGCCCTTATCATTCCCACACTAATCCCACTGCCTCAATCTCTCCCCATAGCGCTGTATCAATCCCCAAACTAATCCCATTGCCTCACTCTCTCCCTATAGCCCTGTATCAATCCCCAAACTAATCCCACTGCCTCACTCTCTCCCCATAGCCCTGTATCAATCCCACACTAATCCGATTGCCCCACTCTATCCCCATTGCCCTGTATCAATCCCGAAACTAATCCCACTGCCTCACTCTCTCCCCATAGCCCTGTATCAATCCCACACTAATCCGATTGCCCCACTCTATCCCCAAAACCCTGTATCAATCCCAATTTAATCCCAGTGCCCCACTTTCCCCCCATAGCCCTGTATCATTCCCACACTAATCCCACTGCCTCACTCTCTCCCCATAGCCCTGTAACAATACCACACTAATCCCACTGCCCCGTTCTCTCCCCATAGCCCAGTATCAAGACCAAACTAATACCACTACCCCACTCACTCCCCATAGCCGTGTATCAATCCCAATTTAATCCCAGTGCCCCACTTTCTCCCCGTAGCCCTGTATCAATCCCAAACTAATCCCACTGCCCCACTCTCTCCCCATAGCCCTGTATTAATCTCCCACTAATCCCACTGCCTCACTCTCTCCCCTTGGCCCTGTATCAATACCAACCTAATCCCACTGCCTCACTCTCTCCCCATAGCCCTGTATCAATACAACACTAATCCCACTGCCCCACTCTATCCCAATAGCCCTGTATCAATCCCACATTAATCCCACTGCCCTGTTCTCTCCCATAGCCCAGTATCAATACCAAACTAATACCACTTCCCCACTCTCTCCCCATAGCCCTGTATCAATCCCAAACTATTCTCACTGCCCCACTCTCACCCCATAGCCCTGTTTCAATCCCCAAACTAATCCCACTGCCCCACTCTCTCCCCATAGCACTTTATCCATCCCAAACTAATCTCACTGCCCCACTCTGTCCCCATAGCCCTGTAGCAATCCCACACTAATCCTGTTTCCCCACTCTATGCCCATAGCCCTGTATCAATCCCAATTTAATCCCACTGTCCCGCTCTCTCCCCATAGCCCTGTATCAATCCCAAACTAATCCCACTGCCCCACTCTCTCCCCATAGCCCTGTATCAATCCCACACTAATCCCAATGCCCCCCTCTCTCCCCATAGCCCTGTATCTATCCCCGAACTAATCCGATTGCCCCACTCTATCCCCATAGCCCTGTATCAATCCCACACTAATCCGATTGCCCCACTCTCTCCCCATAGCCCTTAATCAATCCCAATTTAATCCCAGTGCCCCACTTTCTCGCCATAGCCCTGTATCAATCCCAAACTAATCACACTGCCCCACTCTCTCTCCATAGCCCTGTATCAATCCAAAACTAATCCCACTGCCCCACTCTCTCCCCATAGCCCTGTATCATTCCCACACTAATACCACTTCCCCACTCTCTCCCCATTGCCCTGTATCAATCCCACACTAATCCCACTGCCTCACTCTCTCCCCATAGCCCTGTATCAATCCCACACTAATACCACTTCCCCACTCTCTCCCCATTGCCCTGTATCAATCCCACACTAATCCCACTGCCCCCTCTCTCCCCATAGCCCTGTATCAATCCCACACTAATCCCACTGCCCCACTCTCTCCCCATAGCCCAGTATCAAGACCAAACTAATACCACTACCCCACTCTCTCCCCATTGCCCTGTATCAATCCCACACTAATCCCACTGCCCCACTCTCTCCCCTTAGCCCTGTTTCAATCCCCAAACTATTCTCACTGCCCCACTCTCTCCCCATAGCCCTTTATCAATCCCAAACTAATCTCACTGCCCCACTCTGTCCCCATAGCCCTGTATCAATCCCACACTAAAAACACTGCCTCACTCTCTCCCCAAAATCATGTATCAATCCCATACTAATCCCACTGCCACACTCTGTCCCCATAGCCCTGTATAAATACCAAATTTAACCCACTGCCCCACTCTCTCCCCGTAGCCCTGTATCAATCCCACACTAATCCCACTGCCTCACTCTCTCCCCATAGCCCTGTATCAAATTAAACTAATCACACTGCCCCACTCGATCGCAACAGCCCTGTATCAATCCCACACTAATCCCACTGCCCCACTCGCTCCCCATAGCCCTGTAACAATCCCAGAATAATCCCACTGCCTCACTCTCTCTCCATAGCCCTGTATTAATCCCCCACTAATCCCACTGCCCCACTCTATCCCCATAGCTCTGCATCAATCCCACACTAATCCCACTGCCTCGTTCTCTCCCCATAGCCCTGTATCAATCCCACACTAATCCCACTGCCTCACTCTCTCCCCATAGCCCTGTATCAATCCCCAAACTAATCCCACTGCCCCATTCTCTCCCCATAGCACTGTATCGATCCCCAAACTAATCCTACTGTCCCGCTCTCTCTCCATAGCCCTGTATCAATCCCACACTAATCCCACTGCCTCAATCTCTCCCCATAGCCCTGTATCAATACCAAACTAATCCCACTGCCTCACTCTATCCCCATAGCCCTGTATCATTCCCACACTAATCCCACTGCCCCACTCTCTCCCCATAGCCCTGTATCAATCCCACACTAATCCGATTGCCCCACTCTATCCCCATAGCCCTGTATCAATCCCAATTTAATCCCAGTGCCCCACTTTCTCCCCATAGCCCTGTGTCATTCCCAAACTAATCCCACTGCCTCAATCTCTCCGCATAGCCCTGTATAAATTCAACACTAATCTCACTGCCCCACTCTATCCCAATAGCCCTGTATCAATCCCACACTAATCCCACTGCCCCGTTCTCTCCCCATAGCCCAGTATCAATACCAAACTAATACCACTTCCCCACTCTCTCCCCATTGCCCTGTATCAATCCCACACTAATCCCACTGCCCCACTCTCTCCCCACAGCCCTGTATCATTCCCACACTAATCCCACTGCCTCACTCTCTCCCCATAGCCCTGTATCAATACCACACTATTCCCACTGCCCCACTCTATCCCAATAGCCGTGTATCAATCCCATACTAATCCCACTGCCCCACTCTCTCCCCATAGCCCTCTATCAATCCCCAAACTAATCCCACTGCCTCACTCTCTCTCCATAGACCTGTATCAATCCGACACTAATCACACTGCCCCACTCTCTCCCCATTGCCCTGTATCAATCCCACACTAATCCGATTGCCCCACTCTATCCCCAAAGCCCTGTATCAATCTCACACTAATCCCACTGCCCCACTCTCACCCCATAGCCCTGTTTCAATCCCCAAACTAATCCCACTGCCCCACTCTCTCCCCATAGCACTTTATCCATCCCAAACTAATCTCACTGCCCCACTCTGTCCCCATAGCCCTGTATCAATCCCACACTAATCCTGTTTCCCCACTCTATCCCCATAGCCCTGTATCAATCCCAATTTAATCCCACTGCCCCACTCTCTCCCCGTAGCCCTGTATCAATCCCACACTAATCCCATTGCCCCACTCTCTCCCCATAGCCCTGTATCAAGACCAAACTAATACCACTACCCCACTCTCTCCCCATTGCCCTTTATCAATCCCAAACTAATCCCACTCCCCCACTCTATCCCAATAGCCCTGTATCAATCCCACACTAATCCCACTGCCCCACTCTCTCCCCATAGCCCTGTATCAATCCCGCACTAATCCCAATGCCCCCCTCTCTCCCCATAGCCCTGTATCAAGACCAAACTAATACCACTACCCCACTCTCTCCCCATTGCCCTTTATCAATCGCAAACTAATCCCACTCCCCCACTCTATCCCAATAGCCCTGTATCAATCCCCAAACTAATCCCACTGCCCCACTCTCTCCCCACAGCCCTGTATCAATCCTACACTAATCCGATTGCCCTTCTCTATCCCCATAGCGCTGTATCAATCCCAATTTAATTCCAGTGCCCCACTTTCTCCCCATAGCCCTGTATCAATCCCAAACTAATCCCACTGCCCCACTCTCTCCCCATAGCCCTGTATCAATCCCAAACTTATACCACTTCCCCACTCTCTCCCCATAGCCCTGTATCAATCCCTAAACTAATCCCAGTGCCTCACTCTCTCCCCATAGCCCTGTATCAATCCCTAAACTAATCCCAGTGCCTCACTCTCTCCCCATAGCCCTGTATCAATCCCTAAACTAATCCCAGTGCCCCACTCTCTCCCCATATCCCTGTATCAATCCCTAAACTAATCCCACTGCCTCACTCTCTCCCCATAGCCCTGTATCAATCCCACACTATTCCCACTGCCCCACTCTATCCCAATAGACCTTTATCAATCCCACAGTAATCCCACTGCCCTGTTCTCTCCCCATAGCCCAGTATCAAGACCAAACTAATACCACTACCCCACTAACTCTCCCCATTGTCCTGTATCAATCCCGAACTATTCTCAATGCCCCACTCTCTCCCCATAGCCCTGTTTCAATCCCCAAACTAATCCCACTGCCCCACTCTCTCCCCATAGCCCTGTATCATTCACTCACTAATCCCACTGCCTCACTCTCTCCCCACAGCCCTGTATCAATCCCACACTAATCCCACTGCCCCGTTCTCTCCCCATAGCCCTGTATCAATCCCAAACTATTCTCACTGCCCCACTCTCTCCCCATAGCCCTGTTTCAATCCCCAAACTAATCCCACTGCCCCACTCTCTCCCCATAGCCCTGTATGATTCCAACACTAATCCCACTGCCTCACTCTCTCCCCACAGCCCTGTATCAATCCCACACTAATCCCACTGCCCCGATCACTCCCCTTAGCCCAGTATCAATACCAAACTAATACCACTTCTCCACTCTCTCCCCATTGCCCTGTATCAATCCCACACTAATCCCACTGCCCCCTCTCTCCCAATAGACCTGTATCAATCCCACACTAATCCCACTGCCCCACTCTCTCCCCATAGCCCAGGATCAAGACCAAACTAATACCACTTCCCCATTCTCTCCCCATTGCCCTGTATCAATCCCAAACTAGTCCCACTGCCTCACTCTCTCCCCATAGCCCTGTATCAATCCCACACTAATCCCACTGCCCCACTCTCTCCCCTTAGCCCTGTTTCAATCCCCAAACTATTCTCACTGCCCCACTCTCTCCCCATAGCCCTTTATCAATCCCAAACTAATCTCACTGCCCCACTCTGTCCCCATAGCCCTGTATCAATCCCACACTAATTCCACTGCCACACTCTGTCCCCATAGCCCTGTATAAATACCAAATTTAACCCACTGCCCCACTCTCTCCCCGTAGCCCTGTATCATTCCCACACTAATCCCACTGCCTCAATCTCTCCCCATAGCCCTGTATCAATCTCCAAACTAATCCCACTGTCCCACTCTCTCTCCATAGCCCTGTATCAATCCGACACTAATCCCACTGCCCCACTCTCTCTCCATAGCCCTGTATCAATCCGACACTAATCCCACTGCCCCACTCTCTCCCCATTGCCCTGTATCAATGCCACACTAATCCCACTGCCCCGTTCTCTCCCCATAGACCTATATTAATCCTAAAGTAATCGCACTGCCTCTCTCTCTCCCCATAGCCCTGTGTCAATCCCCAAACTAATCCCACTGCCCCATTCTCTCCCCATAGCCCTGTATCAATCCCACACTAATCCCACTGCCCCACTCTATCCCCATAGCCCTGTAACATTCCCACACAAATCCCACTGCCCCACTCTCTCCCCATAGCCCTGTATAAATCCCACACTAATCCCACAGCCCCACTCTCTCCCCCCATAGCCCTGTATCAATCCCCAAATTAATCCCACTGTCCCGCTCTCTCTCCATAGCCCTGTATCAATCCCACACCATTCCCACTGCCTCACTCTCTCCCCATAGCCCTGTATCAATCCCCAAACTAATCCCACTGTCCCAATCTCTCCCGTTAGCCCTGTATCAATCCCACACTAATCCCACTGCTCCACTCTCTCCCCATATCCCTGTTTCAATCCCACACTAATCCCACTGCGTCACTCTCTCCCCATAGCCCTGTATCAACTTAAACTAATCCCACTGCCCCACTTGATCGCAACAGCCCTGTATCAATCCCACACTAATCCCACTGCCCCACTCGCTCCCCATAGCCCTGTAACAATCCCAGACTAATCCCACTGCCACACTCTATCCCCATAGCTCTGTATCAATCCCACACTAATCCCACTGCCCCGTTCTCTCCCCATACCCCTGTATCAATCCCACACAAATCCCACTGCCTCACTCTCTCCCCATAGCCCTGTATCAATTCCAAACTAATCCCACTGCCTCGTTCTCTCCCTATAGTCCTGTGTCAATCCCAAACTAATCTCACTGTCTCCCCATAGCCCTCTATCAATCCCATACTAATCCCACTGTCCCACTCTCTCCACATAGTATTGTTTCAATCCTAACCTATTCCCCCTGCCCCATCTCCCTCCCGTTAGCCCTGTATAATCACAAACTAATTTCATTGCCCCACTCTCTCCCAATAGCTCTGTAGAAATCCCAAATTAATACCACAGCCCTGCTCTCTCCCCATAGGTTCTGTACGAATCCTAAAGCCTCTTTCTCTCCCCATAGCCCTGTATCAATCACACATTAATCCCACCGCACCACTCCCTCCCCATCGCCCTTATCCCATTGCTTCCCTCTCTCCCCATGGTCCTGTATCAATCCCAAACTAATCCCGCTGCCCCACTCTATCCCAATAGCCCTGTATCAATCCCAAACTAATCCCACTGCCCCACTCACTCCCCATAGCCCTGTATCAATCCCACACCATTCCCACTGCCTCACTCTCTCCCCATAGCCCTGCATCAATACCCAAACTAATCCCACTGTCCCACTCTCTCTCCATAGACCTGTATCAATCCGACACTAATCACACTGCCCCACTCTCTCCCCATTGCCCTGTATCAATCCCACACTAATCCGATTGCCCCACTCTATCCCCATAGCCCTGTATCAATCCCAATTTAATCCCAGTGCCCCACTTTCTCCCCATATCCCTGTATCATTCCCACACTAATCCCACTGCCTCAATCTCTCCCCATAGCCCTGTATCAATCCACAAACTAATCCCATTGCCTCACTCTCTCCCCATAGCCCTGTATCAATCCCCAAACTAATCCCACTGCCTCACTCTCTCCCCATAGCCCTGTATCAATCCCACACTAATCCGATTGCCCCACTCTATCCCCATAGCCCTGTATCAATCCCAATTTAATCCCAGTGCCCCACTTTCTCCCCATAGCCCTGTATCATTCCTACACTAATCCCACTGCCTCACTCTCTCCCCATAGCCCTGTAACAATACCACACTATTCCCACTGCCCCACTCTATCCCAATAGCCCTGTATCAATCCCAAACTATTCTCACTGCCCCACTCTCTCCCCATAGCCCTGTATCAATCCCCAAACTAATCCCACTGCCCCACTCTCTCCCCACAGCCCTGTATCATTCCCACACTAATCCCACTGCCCCGATCACACCCCTTAGCCCAGTATCAATACCAAACTAATACCACTTCCCCACTCTCTCCCCATTGCCCTGTATCAATCCCCAAACTAATCCCACTGCCCCACTCTCTCCCCATAGCCCTGTATCAATCCCAAACTAATCCCACTGCCCCACTCTCTCCCCATAGCCCTGTATCAATCCCAAACTAATCCCACTGCCCCACTCTCTCCCCATAGCCCTGTATCAATCCCAAACTAATCCCACTGCCCCACTCTCTCCCCATAGCCCTGTATCAATCCCAAACTAATCCCACTGCCTCACTCTCTCCCCATAGCCCTGTATCAATCCCACACTAATCCCACTGCCCCACTCTATCCCCATAGCCCTGTATCAATCCCAGTTTAATCCCACTGCCCCACTCTCTCCCCATAGCCCTGTATCAATCTGAAACTAATCCCACTGCCCCGTTCTGCCCCATAGCCCTGTATCAATCCCCAAACTAATCCCACTGCCTCACTCTCTCCCCATAGCCCTGTATCAATCCCACACTAATCCCACTGCCCCACTCTCTCCCCATAGCCCTGTATCAATCCCCAAGGTAATCCCACTGCCCCACTCTATCCCCATAGCACTTTATCAATCCCAAACTAATCCCACTGCCACACTCTGTCCCATAGCCCTGTATCAATCCCACACTAATCCTGTCCTCCCCACTCTACCCCATAGCCCTGTATCAATCCCAATTAAATTGCACTGCCCCACTCTCTCCTCGTGGCCCTATATCAATCCCACACTAATCCCACTGCCCCACTCTCTCCCCATAGCCCTGTATCAAGACTAAACTAATCACACTGCCCCACTCTCTCCCCATAGCCCTGTATCAATCCCAAACTAATCCCATAGACCCACTCTATCCCCATAGCCCTGTATCAATCCCACACTAATCCCACTGCCCCACTCTCTCCCCATAGCCCTGTATCAATCCCCAAACTAATCCCATTGCCCCACTCTCTCCCCATAGCCCTGTATCAATCCCCAGCTAATCCCACTGCCCCACTCTCTCCCCAAAGCAATGTATCAATCCCAAACTAATCCCATTGCCCCACTCTCTCCCCATAGCCCTGTATCAATCCCACACTAATCCCACTGCCCCGTTCTCTCCCCATAGCCCAGTATCAATACCAAACTAATACCACTTCCCCACTCTCTCCCCATAGCCCTGTATCAATCCCAAACTATTCTCACTGCCCCACTCTCACCCCATAGCCCTGTTTCAATCCCCAAACTAATCCCACTGCCCCACTCTATCCCCATAGCACTTTATCCATCCCAAACTAATCTCACTGCCCCACTCTGTCCCCATAGCCCTGTATCAATCCCACACTAATCCTGTTTCCCCACTCTATCCCCATAGCCCTGTATCAATCCCAATTTAATCCCACTGCCCCACTCTCTCCCCGTAGCCCTGTATCAATCCCACACTAATCCCATTGCCCCACTCTCTCCCCATAGCCCTGTATCAAGACCAAACTAATACCACTACCCCACTCTCTCCCCGTTGCCCTTTATCAATCCCAAACTAATCCCGCTCCCCACTCTCTCCATAGCCCTGTATCAATCCCACACTAATCCCACTGCCCCACTCTCTCCCCATAGCCCTGTATCAATCCCACACTAATCCGATTGCCCCACTCTATCCCCATAGCCCTGTATCAATCCCAATTTAATCCCAGTGCCCCACGTTCTCCCCATAGCCCTGTATCAATCCCAAACTAATCCCACTGCCCCACTCTCTCCCCATAGCCCTGTATCAATCCCACACTAATCCCACTGCCCCACTCTCTCCCCTTAGCCCTGTTTCAATCCCCAAACTATTCTCACTGCCCCACTCTCTCCCCTTAGCCCTGTTTCAATCCCCAAACTATTCTCACTGCCCCACTCTCTCCCCATAGCCCTGTTTCAACCCCCAAACTAATCCCACTGCCTCAATCTCTCCCCATAGCCCTGTATCAATCTCCAAACTAATCCCACTGTCCCACTCTCTCTCCATAGCCCTCTATCAATCCGACACTAATCCCACTGCCCCACTCTCTCTCCATAGCCCTGTATCAATCCGACACTAATCCCACTGCCCCACTCTCTCCCCATTGCCCTGTATCAATGCCACACTAATCCCACTGCCCCGTTCTCTCCCGATAGCCCTATATTAATCTAAAGTAATCGCACTGCCTCTCTCTCTCCCCATAGCCCTGTGTCAATCCCCAAACAAATCCCACTGCCCCATTCTCTCCCCATAGCCCTGTATCAATGCCACACAAATCCCACTGCCTCCCTCTCTCTCCATAGCCCTGTGGCAATCCCAGACTAGTCCCACTGCCCCACTCTCTCCCCATAGCCCTGTATCAATCCCTAAACTAATCCCACTGCCCCTATCTATCCCCATAGCCCAGTATCAAGACCAAACTAATAACACTTCCCCACTCTCTCCCCATTGCACTGTATCAATCCCAAACTAATCCCACTGCCTCACTCTCTCCCAATAGCCCTGTATCAATCCCACACTAATCCCACTGCCCCACTCTCTCCCCATAGCCCTGTTTCAATCCCCAAACTATTCTCACTGCCCCACTCTCTCCCCAAAAGCCCTGTTTCAATCCCCAAACTAATCCCACTGCCCCACTCTCTCCCCATAGCCCTGTATCAATCCCAAACTATTCTCACTGCCCCACTCTCTCCCCATAGCCCTGTATCAATCCCCAAACTAATCCCACTGCCCCACTCTCTCCCCACAGCCCTGTATCATTCCCACACTAATCCCACTGCCCCGATCACACCCCTTAGCCCAGTATCAATACCAAACTAATACCACTTCCCCACTCTCTCCCCATTGCCCTGTATCAATCCCACACTAATCCCACTGCCCCCTCTCTCCCCATAGCCCTGTATCAATCCCTAAACTAATCCCAGTGCCCCACTCTCTCCCAATAGACCTGTATCAATCCCACACTAATCCCACTGCCCCACTCTCTCCCCATAGCCCAGTATCAAGACCAAACTAATACCACTTCCCCACTCTCTCCCCATTGACCTGTATCAATCCCAAACTAATCCCACTGCCTCAATCTCTCCCCATAGCCCTGTATCAATCCCACACTAATCCCACTGCCCCACTCTATCCCCATAGCCCTGTATCAATCCCAGTTTAATCCCACTGCCCCACTCTCTCCCCATTGCCCTGTATCAATGCCACACTAATCCCACTGCCCCGTTCTCTCCCCATAGCCCTCTATCGATCCCCAAACTAATCCCACTGCCTCACTCTCTCTCCATAGACCTGTATCAATCCGACACTAATCCCACTGCCCCACTCTCTCCCCATTGCCTTGTATCAATCCCACACTAATCCGATTGCCCCACTCTATCCCCATAGCCCTGTATCAATCCCAATTTAATCCCAGTGCCCCACTTTCTCCCCATAGCCCTGTATCATTCCCACACTAATCCCACTGCCTCAATCTCTCCCCATAGCCCTGTATCAATCCCCAAACTAATCCCATTGCCTCACTCTCTCCCCATAGCCCTGTATCAATCCCACACTAATCCCACTGCCTCACTCTCTCCCCATAGCCCTGTATCAATCCGACACTAATCACACTGCCCCACTCTCTCCCCCTTGCCCTGTATCAATCCCACACTAATCCGATTGCCCCACTCTATCCCCATAGCCCTGTATCAATCCCAATTTAATCCCAGTGCCCCACTTTCTCCCCATAGCCCTGTATCATTCCCACACTAATCCCACTGCCTCAATCTCTCCCCATAGCCCTGTATCAATCCCCAAACTAATCCCATTGCCTCACTCTCTCCCCATAGCCCTGTATCAATCCCCAAACTAATCCCACTGCCTCACTCTCTCCCCATAGCCCTGTATCAATCCCACACTAATCCGATTGCCCCACTCTATCCCCATAGCCCTGTATCAATCCCCAAACTAATCCCACTGCCTCACTCTCTCCCCATAGCCCTGTATCAATCCCACACTAATCCGATTGCCCCACTCTATCCCCAAAGCCCTGTATCAATCCCAATTTAATCCCAGTGCCCCACTTTCCCCCCATAGCCCTGTATCATTCCCACACTAATCCCACTGCCTCACTCTCTCCCCATAGCCCTGTAACAATACCACACTAATCCCACTGCCCCGTTCTCTCCCCATAGCCCAGTATCAAGAGCAAACTAATACCACTACCCCACTTACTCCCCATAGCCGTGTATCAATCCCAATTTAATCCCAGTGCCCCACTTTCTCCCCATAGCTCTGTATCAATCCCAAACAAATCCCACTGCCCCACTCTCTCCCCATAGCCCTGTATTAATCCCGCAATAATCCCACTGCCTCACTCTCTCCCCATAGCCCTGTATCAATACCAAACTAATCCCACTGCCTCACTCTCTCCCCATAGCCCTGTATCAATACAACACTAATCCCACTGCTCCACTCTATCCCAATAGCCCTGTATCAATCCCACACTAATCCCACTGCCCCGTTCTCTCCCCATAGCCCAGTATCAATACCAAACTAATACCACTTCCCCACTCTCTCCCCATAGCCCTGTATCAATCCCAAACTATTCTCACTGCCCCACTCTCACCCCATAGCCCTGTTTCAATCCCCAAACTAATCCCACTGCCCCACTCTATCCCCATAGCACTTTATCCATCCCAAACTAATCTCACTGCCCCACTCTGTCCCCATAGCCCTGTATCAATCCCACACTAATCCTGTTTCCCCACTCTATCCCCATAGCCCTGTATCAATCCCAATTTAATCCCACTGCCCCACTCTCTCCCCGTAGCCCTGTATCAATCCCACACTAATCCCATTGCCCCACTCTCTCCCCATAGCCCTGTATCAAGACCAAACTAATACCACTACCCCACTCTCTCCCCGTTGCCCTTTATCAATCCCAAACTAATCCCGCTCCCCACTCTATCCCAATAGCCCTGTATCAATCCCACACTAATCCCACTGCCCCACTCTCTCCCCATAGCCCTGTATCAATCCCACACTAATCCGATTGCCCCACTCTATCCCCATAGCCCTGTATCAATCCCAATTTAATCCCAGTGCCCCACGTTCTCCCCATAGCCCTGTATCAATCCCAAACTAATCCCACTGCCCCACTCTCTCCCCATAGCCCTGTATCATTCCCACACTAATCCCACTGCCTCACTCTCTCCCCATAGCCCTGTATCAATCCCAAACTAATACCACTTCCCCACTCTCTCCCCATAGCCCTGTATCAATCCCTAAACTAATCCCAGTGCCTCAATCTCTCCCCATAGCCCTGTATCAATCCCTAAACTAATCCCACTGCCCCACTCTCTCCCCATAGCCCTGTATCAATCCCAAACTAATCCCACTGCCCCCCTCTCTCCCCATAGCCCTGTATCAATCCCTAAACTAATCCCAGTGCCTCAATCTCTCCCCATAGCCCTGTATCAATCCCTAAACTAATCCCAGTGCCCCACTCTCTCCCCATAGCCCTGCATCAATCCCTAAACTAATCCCACTGCCTCACTCTCTCCCCATAGCCCTGTATCAATCCCACACTATTCCCACTGCCCCACTCTATCCCAATAGACCTTTATCAATCCCACAGTAATCCCACTGCCCCGTTCTCTCCCCATAGCCCAGTATCAAGACCAAACTAATACCACTACCCCACTCTCTCTCCCCATTGTCCTGTATCAATCCCAAACTATTCTCACTGCCCCACTCTCTCCCCATAGCCCTGTTTCAATCCCCAGACTAATCCCACTGCCCCACTCTCTCCCCATAGCCCTGTATCATTCCCACACTAATCCCACTGCCTCACTCTCTCCCCACAGCCCTGTATCAATCCCACACTAATCCCACTGCCCCGTTCTCTCCCCATAGCCCTGTATCAATCCCAAACTATTCTCACTGCCCCACTCTCTCCCCATTGCCCTGTATCAATCCCACACTAATCCCACTGCCCCCTCTCTCCCCATAGCCCTGTATCAATCCCTAAACTAATCCCAGTGACCCACTCTCTCCCAATAGACCTGTATCAATCCCACACTAATCCCACTGCCCCACTCTCTCCCCATAGCCCAGTATCAAGACCAAACTAATACCACTTCCAAACTCTCTCCCCATTGCCCTGTATCAATCCCAAACTAATCCCACTGCCTCACTCTCTCCCCATAGCCCTGTATCAATCCCACACTAATCCCACTGCCCCACTCTCTCCCCTTAGCCCTGTTTCAATCCCCAAACTATTCTCACTGCCCCACTCTCTCCCCATAGCCCTGTTTCAACCCCCAAACTAATCCCACTGCCCCACTCTCTCCCCATAGCCCTTTATCAATCCCAAACTAATCTCACTGCCCCACTCTGTCCCCATAGCCCTGTATCAATCCCACACTAATCCCACTGTCACACTCTGTCCCCATAGCCCTGTATAAATACCAAATTTAACCCACTGCCCCACTCTCTCCCCGTAGCCCTGTATCAATCCCACACTAATCCTGTTGCCGCACTCTATCCCCATAGCCCTGTATCAATCCCAATTTAATCCCACTGCCTCACTCTCTCCCCATAGCCCTGTATCATCCCACACTAATCCCACTGCCTCAATCTCTCCCCATAGCCCTGTATCAATCTCCAAACTAATCCCACTGTCCCACTCTCTCTCCATAGCCCTCTATCAATCCGACACTAATCCCACTGCCCCACTCTCTCTCCATAGCCCTGTATCAATCCGACACTAATCCCACTGCCCCACTCTCTCCCCATTGCCCTGTATCAATGCCACACTAATCCCACTGCCCCGTTCTCTCCCGATAGCCCTATATTAATCTAAAGTAATCGCACTGCCTCTCTCTCTCCCCATAGCCCTGTGTCAATCCCCAAACAAATCCCACTGCCCCATTCTCTCCCCATAGCCCTGTATCAATGCCACACAAATCCCACTGCCTCCCTCTCTCTCCATAGCCCTGTGGCAATCCCAGACTAGTCCCACTGCCCCACTCTCTCCCCATAGCCCTGTATCAATCCCTAAACTAATCCCACTGCCCCTATCTATCCCCATAGCCCAGTATCAAGACCAAACTAATAACACTTCCCCACTCTCTCCCCATTGCACTGTATCAATCCCAAACTAATCCCACTGCCTCACTCTCTCCCAATAGCCCTGTATCAATCCCACACTAATCCCACTGCCCCACTCTCTCCCCATAGCCCTGTTTCAATCCCCAAACTATTCTCACTGCCCCACTCTCTCCCCAAAGCCCTGTTTCAATCCCCAAACTAATCCCACTGCCCCACTCTCTCCCCATAGCCCTGTATCAATCCCAAACTATTCTCACTGCCCCACTCTCTCCCCATAGCCCTGTATCAATCCCCAAACTAATCCCACTGCCCCACTCTCTCCCCACAGCCCTGTATCATTCCCACACTAATCCCACTGCCCCGATCACACCCCTTAGCCCAGTATCAATACCAAACTAATACCACTTCCCCACTCTCTCCCCATTGCCCTGTATCAATCCCACACTAATCCCACTGCCCCCTCTCTCCCCATAGCCCTGTATCAATCCCTAAACTAATCCCAGTGCCCCACTCTCTCCCAATAGACCTGTATCAATCCCACACTAATCCCACTGCCCCACTCTCTCCCCATAGCCCAGTATCAAGACCAAACTAATACCACTTCCCCACTCTCTCCCCATTGACCTGTATCAATCCCAAACTAATCCCACTGCCTCAATCTCTCCCCATAGCCCTGTATCAATCCCACACTAATCCCACTGCCCCACTCTATCCCCATAGCCCTGTATCAATCCCAGTTTAATCCCACTGCCCCACTCTCTCCCCATTGCCCTGTATCAATGCCACACTAATCCCACTGCCCCGTTCTCTCCCCATAGCCCTATATTAATCCTAAAGTAATCGCACTGCCTCTCTCTCTCCCCATAGCCCTGTGTCATTCCCCAAACAAATCCCACTGCCCCATTCTCTCCCCATAGCCCTGTATCAATCCCACACTAATCCCACTGCCCCACTCTATCCCCATAGCCCTGTAACAATCCCACACAAATCCCACTGCCCCACTCTCTCCCCATAGCCCTGTATCAATCCCCAAATTAATCCCACTGTCCCGCTCTCTCTCCATAGCCCTGTATCAATCCCACACCATTCCCACTGCCTCACTCTCTCCCGATAGCCCTGTATCAATCCCCAAACTAATCCCACTGTCCCACTCTCTCCCGTTAGCCCTGTATCAATCCCACACTAATCCCACTGCTCCACTCTCTCCCCATATCCCTGTATCAATCCCACACTAATCCCACTGCCTCACTCTCTCCCCATAGCCCTGTATCAAATTAAACTAATCCCACTGCCCCACTTGATCGCAACAGCCCTGTATCAATCCCACACTAATCCCACTGCCCCACTCGCTCCCCATAGCCCTGTAACAATCCCAGACTAATCCCACTGCCACACTCTATCCCCATAGCTCTGTATCAATCCCACACTAATCCCACTGCCTCACTCTCTCCCCATAGCCCTGTATCAATCCCCAAACTAATCCCACTGCCCCATTCTCTCCCCATAGCCCTGTATCGATCCCCAAACTAATCCCACTGCCCCACTCTCTCCATAGCCCTGTATCAATACCAAACTAATCCCACTGCCCCGCTCTCTCCCCATAGCCCTGTATCATTCCCACACTAATCCCACTGCCCCACTCTCTCCCCATAGCCCTGTATCAATACCAAACTAATCCCACTGCCTCACTCTATCCCCATAGCCCTGTATCATTCCCACACTAATCCCACTGCCCCACTCTCTCTCCATTGCCCTGTATCAATTCCAAACTAATCCCACTGCCTCGTTCTCTCCCTATAGCCCTCTGTCAATCCCAAACTAATCTCACTGTCTCCCCATAGCCCTCTATCAATCCCATACTAATCCCACTGTCCCACTCTCTCCACATAGTATTGTGTCAATCCTAACCTATTCCCCCTGCCCCATCTCCCTCCCGTTAGCCCTGTATAATCACAAACTAATTTCATTGCCCCACTCTCTCCCAATAGCTCTGTAGAAATCCCAAATTAATAGCACTGCCCTGCTCTCTCCCCATAAGTTCTGTACGAATCCTAAAGCCTCTTTCTCTCCCCATAGCCCTGTATCAATCACACATTAATCCCACCGCACCACTCCCTCCCCATCGCCCTTATCCCATTGCTTCCCTCTCTCCCCATGGTCCTGTATCAATCCCAAACTAATCCCGCTGCCCCACTCTATCCCAATAGCCCTGTATCAATCCCAAACTAATCCCACTGCCCCACTCACTCCCCATAGCCCTGTATCAATCCCACACAATTCCCACTGCCTCACTCTCTCCCCATAGCCCTGCATCAATACCCAAACTAATCCCACTGTCCCACTCTCTCTCCATAGACCTGTATCAATCCGACACTAATCACACTGCCCCACTCTCTCCCCATTGCCCTGTATCAATCCCACACTAATCCGATTGCCCCACTCTATCCCCATAGCCCTGTATCAATCCCAATTTAATCCCAGTGCCCCACTTTCTCCCCATATCCCTGTATCATTCCCACACTAATCCCACTTCCTCACTCTCTCCCCATAGCCCTGTATCAATCCCCAAACTAATCCCATTGCCTCACTCTCTCCCCATAGCCCTGTATCAATCCCCAAACTAATCCCACTGCCTCACTCTCTCCCCATAGCCCTGTATCAATCCCACACTAATCCGATTGCCCCACTCTATCCCCATAGCCCTGTATCAATCCCAATTTAATCCCAGTGCTCCACTTTCTCCCCATAGCCCTGTATCATTCCCACACTAATCCCACTGCCTCAATCTCTCCCCATAGCCCTGTATCAATTCAACACTAATCTCACTGCCCCACTCTGTCCCAATAGCCCTGTATCAATCCCACACTAATCCCACTGCCCCGTTCTCTCCCCATAGCCCAGTATCAATACCAAACTAATACCACTTCCCCACTCTCTCCCCATTGCCCTGTATCAATCCCACACTAATCCCACTGCCCCACTCTCTCCCCACAGCCCTGTATCATTCCCACACTAATCCCACTGCCTCACTCTCTCCCCATAGCCCTGTATCAATACCACACTATTCCCACTGCCCCACTCTATCCCAATAGCCCTGTATCAATCCCATACTAATCCCAGTGCCCCACTCTCTCCCCATAGCCCAGTATCCAGACCAAACTAATACAACTACCCCACTCTCGCCCCGTTGCCCTGTATCTATCCCAAACTAATCCCACTGCCTCACTCTCTCCCCTTAGCCCTGTATCAATCCCACTCTAATCCTGTTTCCCCACTCTATCCCCATAGCCCTGTATCAATCCCAACTTAATCCCACTGCCCCACTTTCTCCCCGTGGCCCTGTATCAATCACACAATAATCCCATTGCCCCACTCTATCTCCATAGCCCTGTATCAATCCCAATTTAATCACACTGCCCCACTCTCTCCCCTTAGCCCTTTATCAATACCACACTAATCCCACTGGCCCACTTTATCCCCATCGCCCTGTATCAATCCCACACTAAACTCACTGCCTCAATCTCTCCCCATAGCCCTGTATCAATCCCGAAACTAATCCCACTGTCCCGCTTTCTCTCCATAGCCCTGTATCAATCCCACACTAAACCCACTGCCTCACTCTCTCCCCATTGCCCTGTATCAATCCCCAAACTAATCCCACTGTCCCGCTCTCTCTCCATAGCCCTGTATCAATCCCACACCATTCCCACTGCCTCACTCTCTCCCCTTAGCCCTGTATCAATCCCCAAACTAATCCCACTGCCCCACTCTTTCCCCATAGCCCTGTATCAATCCCAAACTAATCTCACTGCCTCTCTCTCTCCCCATAGCCCTGTATCAATCCCGAAACTAATCCCACTGTCCCGCTTTCTCTCCATAGCCCTGTATCAATCCCACACTAATCCCAATGCGTCATGCTCTCCCCATAGCCCTGTATCAATCCCACACTAAACCCACTGCCTCACTCTCTCCCCATTGCCCTGTATCAATCCCCAAACTAATCCCACTGTCCCGCTCTCTCTCCATAGCCCTGTATCAATCCCAAACTAATCTCACTGCCTCACTCTCTCCCCATAGCCCTGTATCAATCCCACACTAATCCCACTGCCCCACTCTCTCCCCATAGCCCTGTATCAATCCCAAACTAATCTCACTGCCTCACTCTCTCCCCATAGACCTGTATCAATACCAAACTAATCCCACTGCCGCACTCGCTCCCCATAGCCCTGTATCAATCCCAAAGTAATCCCACTGCCTCACTCTCTCCCCATAGCCCTGTATCAATACTGAACTAATCCCACTGTCCCACTCTATCTCAACAGCCCTTTATCAATCTCACACTAATCCCACTGCCCCGTTCTCTCCCCATAGCTCAATATCAATCCCAAACTAATCCCACTGCCTCACTCTCTCCCCATAGCCGTGTATCAATCCCACACTAATCATACTGCCCCACTGTCTCCCCATAGCCCTGTCTCAGTCCCCAAACTAATCTCACTTCCCCACTCTCTCCCCATATCCCTGTATCAATCCCACACTAATCCCACTGCCTCGCTCTCTCCCCATTGCCCTGTATCAATCCCACACTAATCCCACTGCCTCGCTCTCTCCCCATATCCTTGTATCAATTCCTAAATGAATCCCACAGCCCTGCGCTCCCTCCATTACCCTGTATCAAAACATCCATCTCATCCTTCATTCAATGCAGGCTCCTGCAAAATTTGAATTTTAAAATTCAAATTGTCATCTTCAACTTCCCCATGTCCTTCTGCAGCAGCTCTGTGAACTGGCCCTGACTCTTGGCTTCCTCCAATTCTGCCCCTTGCTTTTATTTGATTTGATTAGCTCCAGGATTTGTTGCTGTGCGTTAATCTCTGGATGAGATGTTGGCGTAGGGGTAATGTCTCCGGCCTGGTAACCCAGCAGCTCAGGCTAATGCTCTGGAGGCCCGGGTGTGAATCCCACCATAGCAGCTGGTGCAATTTAAATTCAATTAATAAAACTGGAATTAAACGCCAGGCTCTGTAATGATTCCCATGAAAGTGTCATTGATTATCGTAAAAACCCGACTGGTTCATTAATGTCTCTTCTCACCTGGTCTGGCCTAAATGTAACTCCAGACCCACAGCAATTGAAGGGTACTTAGGGATGGGCAACAAACACTGGCCTTGCAGGTGATGCCCACAACCTAGGAAGGAATAAATAAAAAGATTGGGTATTTGAAAGACAGCTTTCTGTCCATACTCGTGCCTGTGTTCCAAAAGGTGATGAAATTCCAACCTTTCATGACAACATTTAATTGGTCCATTTCTCTAACCTCTCCTCCTCCCAACTGCCGAAGAGATCAAACCCTGTGAGAACTTCAACATCGAGACGGAAAGAACAACTGTCTTCAAGGGGAACCAAGATTCACACTTTGGACAAAAGGTGGCTCAGGTGCACAGCAACATGGAGAAGTGGTGAGTCAGAACACACAATGTACAGATATCTCCCAGAGAGGGTGGGACTGAGAGACACCAGTCAGTGTACAGATACCTCCCAGAGAGGGTGGGACTGAGAGACACCAGTCAGTGTACAGATATCTCCCAGAGAGGGTGGGACTGAGAGACACCAGTCAGTGTACAGATACCTCCCAGAGAGGGTGGGACTGAGAGACACCAGTCAGTGTACAGATATCTCCCAGAGAGGGTGGGACTGAGAGACACCAGTCAGTGTACAGATATCTCCCAGAGAGGGTGGGACTGAGAGACACCAGTCAGTGTACAGATATCTCCCAGAGAGGGTGGGACTGAGAGACACCAGTCAGTGTACAGATATCTCCCAGAGAGGGTGGGACTGAGAGACACCAGTCAGTGTACAGATATCTCCCAGAGAGGGTGGGACTGAGAGACACCAGTCAGTGTACAGATATCTCCCAGAGAGGGTGGGACTGAGAGACACCAGTCAGTGTACAGATATCTCCCAGAGAGGGTGGGACTGAGAGACACCAGTCAGTGTACAGATATCTCCCAGAGAGGGTGGGACTGAGAGACACCAGTCAGTGTACAGATATCTCCCAGAGAGGGTGGGACTGAGAGACACCAGTCAGTGTACAGATATCTCCCAGAGAGGGTGGGACTGAGAGACACCAGTCAGTGTACAGATATCTCCCAGAGAGGGTGGGACTGAGAGACACCAGTCAGTGTACAGATATCTCCCAGAGAGGGTGGGACTGAGAGACACCAGTCAGTGTACAGATACCTCCCAGAGAGGGTGGGACTGAGAGACACCAGTCAGTGTACAGATACCTCCCAGAGAGGGTGGGACTGAGAGACACCAGTCAGTGTACAGATACCTCCCAGAGAGGGTGGGACTGAGAGACACCAGTCAGTGTACAGATACCTCCCAGAGAGGGTGGGACTGAGAGACACCAGTCAGTGTACAGATACCTCCCAGAGAGGGTGGGACTGAGAGACACCAGTCAGTGTACAGATATCTCCCAGAGAGGGTGGGACTGAGAGACACCAGTCAGTGTACAGATATCTCCCAGAGAGGGTGGGACTGAGAGACACCAGTCAGTGTACAGATATCTCCCAGAGAGGGTGGGACTGAGAGACACCAGTCAGTGTACAGATATCTCCCAGAGAGGGTGGGACTGAGAGACACCAGTCAGTGTACAGATATCTCCCAGAGAGGGTGGGACTGAGAGACACCAGTCAGTGTACAGATACCTCCCAGAGAGGGTGGGACTGAGAGACACCAGTCAGTGTACAGATATCTCCCAGAGAGGGTGGGACTGAGAGACACCAGTCAGTGTACAGATATCTCCCAGAGAGGGTGGGACTGAGAGACACCAGTCAGTGTACAGATACCTCCCAGAGAGGGTGGGACTGAGAGACACCAGTCAGTGTACAGATATCTCCCAGAGAGGGTGGGACTGAGAGACACCAGTCAGTGTACAGATATCTCCCAGAGAGGGTGGGACTGAGAGACACCAGTCAGTGTACAGATATCTCCCAGAGAGGGTGGGACTGAGAGACACCAGTCAGTGTACAGATATCTCCCAGAGAGGGTGGGACTGAGAGACACCAGTCAGTGTACAGATATCTCCCAGAGAGGGTGGGACTGAGAGACACCAGTCAGTGTACAGATAACTCCCAGAGAGGGTGGGACTGAGAGACACCAGTCAGTGTACAGATATCTCCCAGAGAGGGTGGGACTGAGAGACACCAGTCAGTGTACAGATATCTCCCAGAGAGGGTGGGACTGAGAGACACCAGTCAGTGTACAGATATCTCCCAGAGAGGGTGGGACTGAGAGACACCAGTCAGTGTACAGATATCTCCCAGAGAGGGTGGGACTGAGAGACACCAGTCAGTGTACAGATATCTCCCAGAGAGGGTGGGACTGAGAGACACCAGTCAGTGTACAGATATCTCCCAGAGAGGGTGGGACTGAGAGACACCAGTCAGTGTACAGATATCTCCCAGAGAGGGTGGGACTGAGAGACACCAGTCAGTGTACAGATACCTCCAAGAGAGGGTGGGACTGAGAGACACCAGTCAGTGTACAGATATCTCCCAGAGAGGGTGGGACTGAGAGACACCAGTCAGTGTACAGATACCTCCCAGAGAGGGTGGGACTGAGAGACACCAGTCAGTGTACAGATATCTCCCAGAGAGGGTGGGACTGAGAGACACCAGTCAGTGTACAGATATCTCCCAGAGAGGGTGGGACTGAGAGACACCAGTCAGTGTACAGATATCTCCCAGAGAGGGTGGGACTGAGAGACACCAGTCAGTGTACAGATATCTCCCAGAGAGGGTGGGACTGAGAGACACCAGTCAGTGTACAGATATCTCCCAGAGAGGGTGGGACTGAGAGACACCAGTCAGTGTACAGATATCTCCCAGAGAGGGTGGGACTGAGAGACACCAGTCAGTGTACAGATATCTCCCAGAGAGGGTGGGACTGAGAGACACCAGTCAGTGTACAGATATCTCCCAGAGAGGGTGGGACTGAGAGACACCAGTCAGTGTACAGATATCTCCCAGAGAGGGTGGGACTGAGAGACACCAGTCAGTGTACAGATATCTCCCAGAGAGGGTGGGACTGAGAGACACCAGTCAGTGTACAGATATCTCCCAGAGAGGGTGGGACTGAGAGACACCAGTCAGTGTACAGATATCTCCCAGAGAGGGTGGGACTGAGAGACACCAGTCAGTGTACAGATATCTCCCAGAGAGGGTGGGACTGAGAGACACCAGTCAGTGTACAGATATCTCCCAGAGAGGGTGGGACTGAGAGACACCAGTCAGTGTACAGATATCTCCCAGAGAGGGTGGGACTGAGAGACACCAGTCATTGTACAGATATCTCCCAGAGAGGGTGGGACTGAGAGACACCAGTCAGTGTACAGATATCTCCCAGAGAGGGTGGGACTGAGAGACACCAGTCAGTGTACAGATATCTCCCAGAGAGGGTGGGTCTGAGACACCAGTCAGTGTACAGATATCTCCCAGAGAGGGTGGGACTGAGAGACACCAGTCAGTGTACAGATATCTACCAGAGAGGGTGGGACTGAGAGACACCAGTCAGTGTACAGATATCTCCCAGAGAGGGTGGGACTGAGAGACATCAGTCAGTGTACAGATATCTCCCAGAGAGGGTGGGACTGAGAGACACCAGAAGGTGTACAGATATCTCCCAGAGAGGGTGGGACTGAGAGACACCAGTCAGTGTACAGATATCTCCCAGAGAGGGTGGGACTGAGAGACACCAGTCAGTGTACAGATATCTCCCAGAGAGGGTGGGACTGAGAGACACCAGTCAGTGTACAGATATCTCCCAGAGAGGGTGGGACTGAGAGACACCAGTCAGTGTACAGATATCTCCCAGAGAGGGTGGGACTGAGAGACACCAGTCAGTGTACAGATATCTCCCAGAGAGGGTGGGACTGAGAGACACCAGTCAGTGTACAGATATCTCCCAGAGAGGGTGGGACTGAGAGACACCAGTCAGTGTACAGATATCTCCCAGAGAGGGTGGGACTGAGAGTCACCAGTCAGTGTACAGATATCTCCCAGAGAGGGTGGGACTGAGAGACACCAGTCAGTGTACAGATATCTCCCAGAGAGGGTGGGACTGAGAGACACCAGTCAGTGTACAGATACATCCCAGAGAGGGTGGGACTGAGAGACACCAGTCAGTGTACAGATACCTCCCAGAGAGGGTGGGACTGAGAGACACCAGTCAGTGTACAGATATCTCCCAGAGAGGGTGGGACTGAGAGACACCAGTCAGTGTACAGATATCTCCCAGAGAGGGTGGGACTGAGAGACACCAGTCAGTGTACAGATATCTCCTAGAGAGGGTGGGACTGAGAGACACCAGTCAGTGTACAGATATCTCCTAGAGAGGGTGGGACTGAGAGACACCAGTCAGTGTACAGATACCTCCCAGAGAGGGTGGGACTGAGAGACACCAGTCAGTGTACAGGATATCTCCCAGAGAGGGTGGGACTGAGAGACACCACTCAGTGTACAGATACCTCCCAGAGAGGGTGGGTCTGAGAGACACCAGTCAGTGTACAGATATCTCCCAGAGAGGGTGGGACTGAGATACATCAGTCAGTGTACAGATACCTCCCAGAGAGGGTGGGACTGAGAGACACCAGTCAGTGTACAGATATCTCCCAGAGAGGGTGGGACTGAGAGACACCAGTCAGTGTACAGATATCTCCCAGAGAGGGTGGGACTGAGAGACATCAGTCAGTGTACAGATATCTCGCAGAAAGGGTGGGACAGAGATACATCAGTCAGTGTACAGATATCTCCCTGAGAGTGTGGGACTGAGATACATCAGTCAGTGTACAGAGATCTCCCAGAGAGGGTGGGACTGAGATACATCAGTCAGTGTACAGATAACTCCCTGAGATGGGGGGACTGAGATACATCAGTCAGTGTACAGATATCTCCCAGAGAGGGTGGGACTGAGATACATCAGTCAGTGTACAGATATCTCCCAGAGAGGGTGGGACTGAGAGACACCAGTCAGTGTACAGATATCTCCCAGAGAGGGTGGGACTGAGAGACACCAGTCAGTGTACAGATATCTCCCAGAGAGAGTGGGACTGAGAGACACCAGTCAGTGTACAGATATCTCCCAGAGAGGGTGGGACTGAGAGACACCAGTCAGTGTACAGATATCTCCCAGAGAGGGTGGGACTGAGAGACACCAGTCAGTGTACAGATATCTCCCAGAGAGGGTGGGACTGAGAGACACTAGTCAGTGTACAGATATCTCCCAGAGAGGGTGGGACTGAGAGACACCAGTCAGTGTACAGATATCTCCCAGAGAGGGTGGGACTGAGAGACACCAGTCAGTGTACAGATATCTCCCAGAGAGGGTGGAACTGAGATACACCAGTCAGTGTACAGTTATCTCTCAGAGAGGGTGGGACTGAGAGACACCAGTCCGTGTACAGATACCTCCCAGAGAGGGTGGGACTGAGAGACACCAGTCAGTGTACAGATATCTCCCAGAGAGGGTGGGACTGAGAGACACCAGTCAGTGTACAGATATCTCCCAGAGAGGGTGGGACTGAGAGACACCAGTCAGTGTACAGATATCTCCCAGAGAGGGTGGGACTGAGAGACACCAGTCAGTGTACAGATACCTCCCAGAGAGGGTGGGACTGAGAGACACCAGTCAGTGTACAGATATCTCCCAGAGAGGGTGGGACTGAGAGACACCAGTCAGTGTACAGATATCTCCCAGAGAGGGTGGGACTGAGAGACACCAGTCAGTGTACAGATATCTCCCAGAGAGGGTGGGACTGAGAGACACCAGTCAGTGTACAGATATCTCCCAGAGAGGGTGGGACTGAGAGACACCAGTCAGTGTACAGATATCTCCCAGAGAGGGTGGGACTGAGAGACACCAGTCAGTGTACAGATAACTCCCAGAGAGGGTGGGACTGAGAGACACCAGTCAGTGTACAGATATCTCCCAGAGAGGGTGGGACTGAGAGACACCAGTCAGTGTACAGATATCTCCCAGAGAGGGTGGGACTGAGAGACACCAGTCAGTGTACAGATATCTCCCAGAGAGGGTGGGACTGAGAGACACCAGTCAGTGTACAGATATCTCCCAGAGAGGGTGGGACTGAGAGACACCAGTCAGTGTACAGATATCTCCCAGAGAGGGTGGGACTGAGAGACACCAGTCAGTGTACAGATATCTCCCAGAGAGGGTGGGACTGAGAGACACCAGTCAGTGTACAGATATCTCCCAGAGAGGGTGGGACTGAGAGACACCAGTCAGTGTACAGATATCTCCCAGAGAGGGTGGGACTGAGAGACACCAGTCAGTGTACAGATATCTCCCAGAGAGGGTGGGACTGAGAGACACCAGTCAGTGTACAGATATCTCCCAGAGAGGGTGGGACTGAGAGACACCAGTCAGTGTACAGATATCTCCCAGAGAGGGTGGGACTGAGAGACACCAGTCAGTGTACAGATATCTCCCAGAGAGGGTGGGACTGAGAGACACCAGTCAGTGTACAGATATCTCCCAGAGAGGGTGGGACTGAGAGACACCAGTCAGTGTACAGATATCTCCCAGAGAGGGTGGGACTGAGAGACACCAGTCAGTGTACAGATATCTCCCAGAGAGGGTGGGACTGAGAGACACCAGTCAGTGTACAGATATCTCCCAGAGAGGGTGGGACTGAGAGACACCAGTCAGTGTACAGATATCTCCCAGAGAGGGTGGGACTGAGAGACACCAGTCAGTGTACAGATATCTCCCAGAGAGGGTGGGACTGAGAGACACCAGTCAGTGTACAGATATCTCCCAGAGAGGGTGGGACTGAGAGACACCAGTCAGTGTACAGATATCTCCCAGAGAGGGTGGGACTGAGAGACACCAGTCAGTGTACAGATATCTCCCAGAGAGGGTGGGACTGAGAGACACCAGTCAGTGTACAGATATCTCCCAGAGAGGGTGGGACTGAGAGACACCAGTCAGTGTACAGATATCTCCCAGAGAGGGTGGGACTGAGAGACACCAGTCAGTGTACAGATATCTCCCAGAGAGGGTGGGACTGAGAGACACCAGTCAGTGTACAGATATCTCCCAGAGAGGGTGGGACTGAGAGACACCAGTCAGTGTACAGATATCTCCCAGAGAGGGTGGGACTGAGAGACACCAGTCAGTGTACAGATATCTCCCAGAGAGGGTGGGACTGAGAGACACCAGTCAGTGTACAGATATCTCCCAGAGAGGGTGGGACTGAGAGACACCAGTCAGTGTACAGATATCTCCCAGAGAGGGTGGGACTGAGAGACACCAGTCAGTGTACAGATATCTCCCAGAGAGGGTGGGACTGAGAGACACCAGTCAGTGTACAGATATCTCCCAGAGAGGGTGGGACTGAGAGACACCAGTCAGTGTACAGATATCTCCCAGAGAGGGTGGGACTGAGAGACACCAGTCAGTGTACAGATATCTCCCAGAGAGGGTGGGACTGAGAGACACCAGTCAGTGTACAGATATCTCCCAGAGAGGGTGGGACTGAGAGACACCAGTCAGTGTACAGATATCTCCCAGAGAGGGTGGGACTGAGAGACACCAGTCAGTGTACAGATATCTCCCAGAGAGGGTGGGACTGAGAGACACCAGTCAGTGTACAGATATCTCCCAGAGAGGGTGGGACTGAGAGACACCAGTCAGTGTACAGATATCTCCCAGAGAGGGTGGGACTGAGAGACACCAGTCAGTGTACAGATATCTCCCAGAGAGGGTGGGACTGAGAGACACCAGTCAGTGTACAGATATCTCCCAGAGAGGGTGGGACTGAGAGACACCAGTCAGTGTACAGATATCTCCCAGAGAGGGTGGGACTGAGAGACACCAGTCAGTGTACAGATATCTCCCAGAGAGGGTGGGACTGAGAGACACCAGTCAGTGTACAGATATCTCCCAGAGAGGGTGGGACTGAGAGACACCAGTCAGTGTACAGATATCTCCCAGAGAGGGTGGGACTGAGAGACACCAGTCAGTGTACAGATATCTCCCAGAGAGGGTGGGACTGAGAGACACCAGTCAGTGTACAGATATCTCCCAGAGAGGGTGGGACTGAGAGACACCAGTCAGTGTACAGATATCTCCCAGAGAGGGTGGGACTGAGAGACACCAGTCAGTGTACAGATATCTCCCAGAGAGGGTGGGACTGAGAGACACCAGTCAGTGTACAGATATCTCCCAGAGAGGGTGGGACTGAGAGACACCAGTCAGTGTACAGATATCTCCCAGAGAGGGTGGGACTGAGAGACACCAGTCAGTGTACAGATATCTCCCAGAGAGGGTGGGACTGAGAGACACCAGTCAGTGTACAGATATCTCCCAGAGAGGGTGGGACTGAGAGACACCAGTCAGTGTACAGATATCTCCCAGAGAGGGTGGGACTGAGAGACACCAGTCAGTGTACAGATATCTCCCAGAGAGGGTGGGACTGAGAGACACCAGTCAGTGTACAGATATCTCCCAGAGAGGGTGGGACTGAGAGACACCAGTCAGTGTACAGATATCTCCCAGAGAGGGTGGGACTGAGAGACACCAGTCAGTGTACAGATATCTCCCAGAGAGGGTGGGACTGAGAGACACCAGTCAGTGTACAGATATCTCCCAGAGAGGGTGGGACTGAGAGACACCAGTCAGTGTACAGATATCTCCCAGAGAGGGTGGGACTGAGAGACACCAGTCAGTGTACAGATATCTCCCAGAGAGGGTGGGACTGAGAGACACCAGTCAGTGTACAGATATCTCCCAGAGAGGGTGGGACTGAGAGACACCAGTCAGTGTACAGATATCTCCCAGAGAGGGTGGGACTGAGAGACACCAGTCAGTGTACAGATATCTCCCAGAGAGGGTGGGACTGAGAGACACCAGTCAGTGTACAGATATCTCCCAGAGAGGGTGGGACTGAGAGACACCAGTCAGTGTACAGATATCTCCCAGAGAGGGTGGGACTGAGAGACACCAGTCAGTGTACAGATATCTCCCAGAGAGGGTGGGACTGAGAGACACCAGTCAGTGTACAGATATCTCCCAGAGAGGGTGGGACTGAGAGACACCAGTCAGTGTACAGATATCTCCCAGAGAGGGTGGGACTGAGAGACACCAGTCAGTGTACAGATATCTCCCAGAGAGGGTGGGACTGAGAGACACCAGTCAGTGTACAGATATCTCCCAGAGAGGGTGGGACTGAGAGACACCAGTCAGTGTACAGATATCTCCCAGAGATAGAGAGGGGACTGAGAGACACCAGTCAGTGTACAGATATCTCCCAGAGAGGGTGGGACTGAGAGACACCAGTCAGTGTACAGATATCTCCCAGAGAGGGTGGGACTGAGAGACACCAGTCAGTGTACAGATATCTCCCAGAGAGGGTGGGACTGAGAGACACCAGTCAGTGTACAGATATCTCCCAGAGAGGGTGGGACTGAGAGACACCAGTCAGTGTACAGATATCTCCCAGAGAGGGTGGGACTGAGAGACACCAGTCAGTGTACAGATATCTCCCAGAGAGGGTGGGACTGAGAGACACCAGTCTGTGTACAGATATCTCCCAGAGAGGGTGGGACTGAGAGACACCAGTCAGTGTACAGATATCTCCCAGAGAGGGTGGGACTGAGAGACACCAGTCAGTGTACAGATATCTCCCAGAGAGGGTGGGACTGAGAGACACCAGTCAGTGTACAGATATCTCCCAGAGAGGGTGGGACTGAGAGACACCAGTCAGTGTACAGATATCTCCCAGAGAGGGTGGGACTGAGAGACACCAGTCAGTGTACAGATATCTCCCAGAGAGGGTGGGACTGAGAGACACCAGTCAGTGTACAGATATCTCCCAGAGAGGGTGGGACTGAGAGACACCAGTCAGTGTACAGATATCTCCCAGAGAGGGTGGGACTGAGAGACACCAGTCAGTGTACAGATATCTCCCAGAGAGGGTGGGACTGAGAGACACCAGTCAGTGTACAGATATCTCCCAGAGAGGGTGGGACTGAGAGACACCAGTCAGTGTACAGATATCTCCCAGAGAGGGTGGGACTGAGAGACACCAGTCAGTGTACAGATATCTCCCAGAGAGGGTGGGACTGAGAGACACCAGTCAGTGTACAGATATCTCCCAGAGAGGGTGGGACTGAGAGACACCAGTCAGTGTACAGATATCTCCCAGAGAGGGTGGGACTGAGAGACACCAGTCAGTGTACAGATATCTCCCAGAGAGGGTGGGACTGAGAGACACCAGTCAGTGTACAGATATCTCCCAGAGAGGGTGGGACTGAGAGACACCAGTCAGTGTACAGATATCTCCCAGAGAGGGTGGGACTGAGAGACACCAGTCAGTGTACAGATATCTCCCAGAGAGGGTGGGACTGAGAGACACCAGTCAGTGTACAGATATCTCCCAGAGAGGGTGGGACTGAGAGACACCAGTCAGTGTACAGATATCTCCCAGAGAGGGTGGGACTGAGAGACACCAGTCAGTGTACAGATATCTCCCAGAGAGGGTGGGACTGAGAGACACCAGTCAGTGTACAGATATCTCCCAGAGAGGGTGGGACTGAGAGACACCAGTCAGTGTACAGATATCTCCCAGAGAGGGTGGGACTGAGAGACACCAGTCAGTGTACAGATATCTCCCAGAGAGGGTGGGACTGAGAGACACCAGTCAGTGTACAGATATCTCCCAGAGAGGGTGGGACTGAGAGACACCAGTCAGTGTACAGATATCTCCCAGAGAGGGTGGGACTGAGAGACACCAGTCAGTGTACAGATATCTCCCAGAGAGGGTGGGACTGAGAGACACCAGTCAGTGTACAGATATCTCCCAGAGAGGGTGGGACTGAGAGACACCAGTCAGTGTACAGATATCTCCCAGAGAGGGTGGGACTGAGAGACACCAGTCAGTGTACAGATATCTCCCAGAGAGGGTGGGACTGAGAGACACCAGTCAGTGTACAGATATCTCCCAGAGAGGGTGGGACTGAGAGACACCAGTCAGTGTACAGATATCTCCCAGAGAGGGTGGGACTGAGAGACACCAGTCAGTGTACAGATATCTCCCAGAGAGGGTGGGACTGAGAGACACCAGTCAGTGTACAGATATCTCCCAGAGAGGGTGGGACTGAGAGACACCAGTCAGTGTACAGATATCTCCCAGAGAGGGTGGGACTGAGAGACACCAGTCAGTGTACAGATATCTCCCAGAGAGGGTGGGACTGAGAGACACCAGTCAGTGTACAGATATCTCCCAGAGAGGGTGGGACTGAGAGACACCAGTCAGTGTACAGATATCTCCCAGAGAGGGTGGGACTGAGAGACACCAGTCAGTGTACAGATATCTCCCAGAGAGGGTGGGACTGAGAGACACCAGTCAGTGTACAGATATCTCCCAGAGAGGGTGGGACTGAGAGACACCAGTCAGTGTACAGATATCTCCCAGAGAGGGTGGGACTGAGAGACACCAGTCAGTGTACAGATATCTCCCAGAGAGGGTGGGACTGAGAGACACCAGTCAGTGTACAGATATCTCCCAGAGAGGGTGGGACTGAGAGACACCAGTCAGTGTACAGATATCTCCCAGAGAGGGTGGGACTGAGAGACACCAGTCAGTGTACAGATATCTCCCAGAGAGGGTGGGACTGAGAGACACCAGTCAGTGTACAGATATCTCCCAGAGAGGGTGGGACTGAGAGACACCAGTCAGTGTACAGATATCTCCCAGAGAGGGTGGGACTGAGAGACACCAGTCAGTGTACAGATATCTCCCAGAGAGGGTGGGACTGAGAGACACCAGTCAGTGTACAGATATCTCCCAGAGAGGGTGGGACTGAGAGACACCAGTCAGTGTACAGATATCTCCCAGAGAGGGTGGGACTGAGAGACACCAGTCAGTGTACAGATATCTCCCAGAGAGGGTGGGACTGAGAGACACCAGTCAGTGTACAGATATCTCCCAGAGAGGGTGGGACTGAGAGACACCAGTCAGTGTACAGATATCTCCCAGAGAGGGTGGGACTGAGAGACACCAGTCAGTGTACAGATATCTCCCAGAGAGGGTGGGACTGAGAGACACCAGTCAGTGTACAGATATCTCCCAGAGAGGGTGGGACTGAGAGACACCAGTCAGTGTACAGATATCTCCCAGAGAGGGTGGGACTGAGAGACACCAGTCAGTGTACAGATATCTCCCAGAGAGGGTGGGACTGAGAGACACCAGTCAGTGTACAGATATCTCCCAGAGAGGGTGGGACTGAGAGACACCAGTCAGTGTACAGATATCTCCCAGAGAGGGTGGGACTGAGAGACACCAGTCAGTGTACAGATATCTCCCAGAGAGGGTGGGACTGAGAGACACCAGTCAGTGTACAGATATCTCCCAGAGAGGGTGGGACTGAGAGACACCAGTCAGTGTACAGATATCTCCCAGAGAGGGTGGGACTGAGAGACACCAGTCAGTGTACAGATATCTCCCAGAGAGGGTGGGACTGAGAGACACCAGTCAGTGTACAGATATCTCCCAGAGAGGGTGGGACTGAGAGACACCAGTCAGTGTACAGATATCTCCCAGAGAGGGTGGGACTGAGAGACACCAGTCAGTGTACAGATATCTCCCAGAGAGGGTGGGACTGAGAGACACCAGTCAGTGTACAGATATCTCCCAGAGAGGGTGGGACTGAGAGACACCAGTCAGTGTACAGATATCTCCCAGAGAGGGTGGGACTGAGAGACACCAGTCAGTGTACAGATATCTCCCAGAGAGGGTGGGACTGAGAGACACCAGTCAGTGTACAGATATCTCCCAGAGAGGGTGGGACTGAGAGACACCAGTCAGTGTACAGATATCTCCCAGAGAGGGTGGGACTGAGAGACACCAGTCAGTGTACAGATATCTCCCAGAGAGGGTGGGACTGAGAGACACCAGTCAGTGTACAGATATCTCCCAGAGAGGGTGGGACTGAGAGACACCAGTCAGTGTACAGATATCTCCCAGAGAGGGTGGGACTGAGAGACACCAGTCAGTGTACAGATATCTCCCAGAGAGGGTGGGACTGAGAGACACCAGTCAGTGTACAGATATCTCCCAGAGAGGGTGGGACTGAGAGACACCAGTCAGTGTACAGATATCTCCCAGAGAGGGTGGGACTGAGAGACACCAGTCAGTGTACAGATATCTCCCAGAGAGGGTGGGACTGAGAGACACCAGTCAGTGTACAGATATCTCCCAGAGAGGGTGGGACTGAGAGACACCAGTCAGTGTACAGATATCTCCCAGAGAGGGTGGGACTGAGAGACACCAGTCAGTGTACAGATATCTCCCAGAGAGGGTGGGACTGAGAGACACCAGTCAGTGTACAGATATCTCCCAGAGAGGGTGGGACTGAGAGACACCAGTCAGTGTACAGATATCTCCCAGAGAGGGTGGGACTGAGAGACACCAGTCAGTGTACAGATATCTCCCAGAGAGGGTGGGACTGAGAGACACCAGTCAGTGTACAGATATCTCCCAGAGAGGGTGGGACTGAGAGACACCAGTCAGTGTACAGATATCTCCCAGAGAGGGTGGGACTGAGAGACACCAGTCAGTGTACAGATATCTCCCAGAGAGGGTGGGACTGAGAGACACCAGTCAGTGTACAGATATCTCCCAGAGAGGGTGGGACTGAGAGACACCAGTCAGTGTACAGATATCTCCCAGAGAGGGTGGGACTGAGAGACACCAGTCAGTGTACAGATATCTCCCAGAGAGGGTGGGACTGAGAGACACCAGTCAGTGTACAGATATCTCCCAGAGAGGGTGGGACTGAGAGACACCAGTCAGTGTACAGATATCTCCCAGAGAGGGTGGGACTGAGAGACACCAGTCAGTGTACAGATATCTCCCAGAGAGGGTGGGACTGAGAGACACCAGTCAGTGTACAGATATCTCCCAGAGAGGGTGGGACTGAGAGACACCAGTCAGTGTACAGATATCTCCCAGAGAGGGTGGGACTGAGAGACACCAGTCAGTGTACAGATATCTCCCAGAGAGGGTGGGACTGAGAGACACCAGTCAGTGTACAGATATCTCCCAGAGAGGGTGGGACTGAGAGACACCAGTCAGTGTACAGATATCTCCCAGAGAGGGTGGGACTGAGAGACACCAGTCAGTGTACAGATATCTCCCAGAGAGGGTGGGACTGAGAGACACCAGTCAGTGTACAGATATCTCCCAGAGAGGGTGGGACTGAGAGACACCAGTCAGTGTACAGATATCTCCCAGAGAGGGTGGGACTGAGAGACACCAGTCAGTGTACAGATATCTCCCAGAGAGGGTGGGACTGAGAGACACCAGTCAGTGTACAGATATCTCCCAGAGAGGGTGGGACTGAGAGACACCAGTCAGTGTACAGATATCTCCCAGAGAGGGTGGGACTGAGAGACACCAGTCAGTGTACAGATATCTCCCAGAGAGGGTGGGACTGAGAGACACCAGTCAGTGTACAGATATCTCCCAGAGAGGGTGGGACTGAGAGACACCAGTCAGTGTACAGATATCTCCCAGAGAGGGTGGGACTGAGAGACACCAGTCAGTGTACAGATATCTCCCAGAGAGGGTGGGACTGAGAGACACCAGTCAGTGTACAGATATCTCCCAGAGAGGGTGGGACTGAGAGACACCAGTCAGTGTACAGATATCTCCCAGAGAGGGTGGGACTGAGAGACACCAGTCAGTGTACAGATATCTCCCAGAGAGGGTGGGACTGAGAGACACCAGTCAGTGTACAGATATCTCCCAGAGAGGGTGGGACTGAGAGACACCAGTCAGTGTACAGATATCTCCCAGAGAGGGTGGGACTGAGAGACACCAGTCAGTGTACAGATATCTCCCAGAGAGGGTGGGACTGAGAGACACCAGTCAGTGTACAGATATCTCCCAGAGAGGGTGGGACTGAGAGACACCAGTCAGTGTACAGATATCTCCCAGAGAGGGTGGGACTGAGAGACACCAGTCAGTGTACAGATATCTCCCAGAGAGGGTGGGACTGAGAGACACCAGTCAGTGTACAGATATCTCCCAGAGAGGGTGGGACTGAGAGACACCAGTCAGTGTACAGATATCTCCCAGAGAGGGTGGGACTGAGAGACACCAGTCAGTGTACAGATATCTCCCAGAGAGGGTGGGACTGAGAGACACCAGTCAGTGTACAGATATCTCCCAGAGAGGGTGGGACTGAGAGACACCAGTCAGTGTACAGATATCTCCCAGAGAGGGTGGGACTGAGAGACACCAGTCAGTGTACAGATATCTCCCAGAGAGGGTGGGACTGAGAGACACCAGTCAGTGTACAGATATCTCCCAGAGAGGGTGGGACTGAGAGACACCAGTCAGTGTACAGATATCTCCCAGAGAGGGTGGGACTGAGAGACACCAGTCAGTGTACAGATATCTCCCAGAGAGGGTGGGACTGAGAGACACCAGTCAGTGTACAGATATCTCCCAGAGAGGGTGGGACTGAGAGACACCAGTCAGTGTACAGATATCTCCCAGAGAGGGTGGGACTGAGAGACACCAGTCAGTGTACAGATATCTCCCAGAGAGGGTGGGACTGAGAGACACCAGTCAGTGTACAGATATCTCCCAGAGAGGGTGGGACTGAGAGACACCAGTCAGTGTACAGATATCTCCCAGAGAGGGTGGGACTGAGAGACACCAGTCAGTGTACAGATATCTCCCAGAGAGGGTGGGACTGAGAGACACCAGTCAGTGTACAGATATCTCCCAGAGAGGGTGGGACTGAGAGACACCAGTCAGTGTACAGATATCTCCCAGAGAGGGTGGGACTGAGAGACACCAGTCAGTGTACAGATATCTCCCAGAGAGGGTGGGACTGAGAGACACCAGTCAGTGTACAGATATCTCCCAGAGAGGGTGGGACTGAGAGACACCAGTCAGTGTACAGATATCTCCCAGAGAGGGTGGGACTGAGAGACACCAGTCAGTGTACAGATATCTCCCAGAGAGGGTGGGACTGAGAGACACCAGTCAGTGTACAGATATCTCCCAGAGAGGGTGGGACTGAGAGACACCAGTCAGTGTACAGATATCTCCCAGAGAGGGTGGGACTGAGAGACACCAGTCAGTGTACAGATATCTCCCAGAGAGGGTGGGACTGAGAGACACCAGTCAGTGTACAGATATCTCCCAGAGAGGGTGGGACTGAGAGACACCAGTCAGTGTACAGATATCTCCCAGAGAGGGTGGGACTGAGAGACACCAGTCAGTGTACAGATATCTCCCAGAGAGGGTGGGACTGAGAGACACCAGTCAGTGTACAGATATCTCCCAGAGAGGGTGGGACTGAGAGACACCAGTCAGTGTACAGATATCTCCCAGAGAGGGTGGGACTGAGAGACACCAGTCAGTGTACAGATATCTCCCAGAGAGGGTGGGACTGAGAGACACCAGTCAGTGTACAGATATCTCCCAGAGAGGGTGGGACTGAGAGACACCAGTCAGTGTACAGATATCTCCCAGAGAGGGTGGGACTGAGAGACACCAGTCAGTGTACAGATATCTCCCAGAGAGGGTGGGACTGAGAGACACCAGTCAGTGTACAGATATCTCCCAGAGAGGGTGGGACTGAGAGACACCAGTCAGTGTACAGATATCTCCCAGAGAGGGTGGGACTGAGAGACACCAGTCAGTGTACAGATATCTCCCAGAGAGGGTGGGACTGAGAGACACCAGTCAGTGTACAGATATCTCCCAGAGAGGGTGGGACTGAGAGACACCAGTCAGTGTACAGATATCTCCCAGAGAGGGTGGGACTGAGAGACACCAGTCAGTGTACAGATATCTCCCAGAGAGGGTGGGACTGAGAGACACCAGTCAGTGTACAGATATCTCCCAGAGAGGGTGGGACTGAGAGACACCAGTCAGTGTACAGATATCTCCCAGAGAGGGTGGGACTGAGAGACACCAGTCAGTGTACAGATATCTCCCAGAGAGGGTGGGACTGAGAGACACCAGTCAGTGTACAGATATCTCCCAGAGAGGGTGGGACTGAGAGACACCAGTCAGTGTACAGATATCTCCCAGAGAGGGTGGGACTGAGAGACACCAGTCAGTGTACAGATATCTCCCAGAGAGGGTGGGACTGAGAGACACCAGTCAGTGTACAGATATCTCCCAGAGAGGGTGGGACTGAGAGACACCAGTCAGTGTACAGATATCTCCCAGAGAGGGTGGGACTGAGAGACACCAGTCAGTGTACAGATATCTCCCAGAGAGGGTGGGACTGAGAGACACCAGTCAGTGTACAGATATCTCCCAGAGAGGGTGGGACTGAGAGACACCAGTCAGTGTACAGATATCTCCCAGAGAGGGTGGGACTGAGAGACACCAGTCAGTGTACAGATATCTCCCAGAGAGGGTGGGACTGAGAGACACCAGTCAGTGTACAGATATCTCCCAGAGAGGGTGGGACTGAGAGACACCAGTCAGTGTACAGATATCTCCCAGAGAGGGTGGGACTGAGAGACACCAGTCAGTGTACAGATATCTCCCAGAGAGGGTGGGACTGAGAGACACCAGTCAGTGTACAGATATCTCCCAGAGAGGGTGGGACTGAGAGACACCAGTCAGTGTACAGATATCTCCCAGAGAGGGTGGGACTGAGAGACACCAGTCAGTGTACAGATATCTCCCAGAGAGGGTGGGACTGAGAGACACCAGTCAGTGTACAGATATCTCCCAGAGAGGGTGGGACTGAGAGACACCAGTCAGTGTACAGATATCTCCCAGAGAGGGTGGGACTGAGAGACACCAGTCAGTGTACAGATATCTCCCAGAGAGGGTGGGACTGAGAGACACCAGTCAGTGTACAGATATCTCCCAGAGAGGGTGGGACTGAGAGACACCAGTCAGTGTACAGATATCTCCCAGAGAGGGTGGGACTGAGAGACACCAGTCAGTGTACAGATATCTCCCAGAGAGGGTGGGACTGAGAGACACCAGTCAGTGTACAGATATCTCCCAGAGAGGGTGGGACTGAGAGACACCAGTCAGTGTACAGATATCTCCCAGAGAGGGTGGGACTGAGAGACACCAGTCAGTGTACAGATATCTCCCAGAGAGGGTGGGACTGAGAGACACCAGTCAGTGTACAGATATCTCCCAGAGAGGGTGGGACTGAGAGACACCAGTCAGTGTACAGATATCTCCCAGAGAGGGTGGGACTGAGAGACACCAGTCAGTGTACAGATATCTCCCAGAGAGGGTGGGACTGAGAGACACCAGTCAGTGTACAGATATCTCCCAGAGAGGGTGGGACTGAGAGACACCAGTCAGTGTACAGATATCTCCCAGAGAGGGTGGGACTGAGAGACACCAGTCAGTGTACAGATATCTCCCAGAGAGGGTGGGACTGAGAGACACCAGTCAGTGTACAGATATCTCCCAGAGAGGGTGGGACTGAGAGACACCAGTCAGTGTACAGATATCTCCCAGAGAGGGTGGGACTGAGAGACACCAGTCAGTGTACAGATATCTCCCAGAGAGGGTGGGACTGAGAGACACCAGTCAGTGTACAGATATCTCCCAGAGAGGGTGGGACTGAGAGACACCAGTCAGTGTACAGATATCTCCCAGAGAGGGTGGGACTGAGAGACACCAGTCAGTGTACAGATATCTCCCAGAGAGGGTGGGACTGAGAGACACCAGTCAGTGTACAGATATCTCCCAGAGAGGGTGGGACTGAGAGACACCAGTCAGTGTACAGATATCTCCCAGAGAGGGTGGGACTGAGAGACACCAGTCAGTGTACAGATATCTCCCAGAGAGGGTGGGACTGAGAGACACCAGTCAGTGTACAGATATCTCCCAGAGAGGGTGGGACTGAGAGACACCAGTCAGTGTACAGATATCTCCCAGAGAGGGTGGGACTGAGAGACACCAGTCAGTGTACAGATATCTCCCAGAGAGGGTGGGACTGAGAGACACCAGTCAGTGTACAGATATCTCCCAGAGAGGGTGGGACTGAGAGACACCAGTCAGTGTACAGATATCTCCCAGAGAGGGTGGGACTGAGAGACACCAGTCAGTGTACAGATATCTCCCAGAGAGGGTGGGACTGAGAGACACCAGTCAGTGTACAGATATCTCCCAGAGAGGGTGGGACTGAGAGACACCAGTCAGTGTACAGATATCTCCCAGAGAGGGTGGGACTGAGAGACACCAGTCAGTGTACAGATATCTCCCAGAGAGGGTGGGACTGAGAGACACCAGTCAGTGTACAGATATCTCCCAGAGAGGGTGGGACTGAGAGACACCAGTCAGTGTACAGATATCTCCCAGAGAGGGTGGGACTGAGAGACACCAGTCAGTGTACAGATATCTCCCAGAGAGGGTGGGACTGAGAGACACCAGTCAGTGTACAGATATCTCCCAGAGAGGGTGGGACTGAGAGACACCAGTCAGTGTACAGATATCTCCCAGAGAGGGTGGGACTGAGAGACACCAGTCAGTGTACAGATATCTCCCAGAGAGGGTGGGACTGAGAGACACCAGTCAGTGTACAGATATCTCCCAGAGAGGGTGGGACTGAGAGACACCAGTCAGTGTACAGATATCTCCCAGAGAGGGTGGGACTGAGAGACACCAGTCAGTGTACAGATATCTCCCAGAGAGGGTGGGACTGAGAGACACCAGTCAGTGTACAGATATCTCCCAGAGAGGGTGGGACTGAGAGACACCAGTCAGTGTACAGATATCTCCCAGAGAGGGTGGGACTGAGAGACACCAGTCAGTGTACAGATATCTCCCAGAGAGGGTGGGACTGAGAGACACCAGTCAGTGTACAGATATCTCCCAGAGAGGGTGGGACTGAGAGACACCAGTCAGTGTACAGATATCTCCCAGAGAGGGTGG